>NW_027171151.1:70000-157500 GCF_036898095.1 Palaemon carinicauda
ACAACAGAGGGTCACTATGACAACAGAGGCTCTCTCTCTCTCTCTCTCTCTCTCTCTTTCTCTCTCTCTCTCTCTCTCTCTCTCTCTTATGAATGAAGTCTCTCAGTTATAGTATAAAGGCTTAGTGAAACGATTGCAGTACACGGTTGTACTTGAGATAGATTGAAGACTCACTCTCTCTCTCCTCTCTCTCTCTCTCTCTCTCTCTCTCTCTCTCTATCAGGGAATATAGTTAAGCATATATCAAGTGCCAACTATTTTCCAACTGCTGATCTTCGACCGTTCTTTTAAGAGCAATGCTGCTTATTTCACGAACATTCACACACTTATATATATATATATATATATATATGTATATATATATATATATATATATTATATATATATGTATATATATATATATATATATACATATATATATACTGTATATACACACACACACACATATATATATATATATATATTATATATATATATATATATATGTGTGTGTGTATATATACAGTGTATATATATATATATATATATCATCATGATAGGAACGAAAATAAACTTGATTGGAATTTGCCAAACTTACTTTGAACTTTAGCTTAACGGTGTCAATGAGACGAAAGTAGAAATTTCCATTTCATTTTTCACTTTTGATTTTGTGGCTTAATGGATATCTTATGCTTATCCTGTGTCACCACTTTTGACTTTTTACCTATATATATATATATATATATATATATGTATATATATATGATAAATTTTGCACATTTTTTACGTGTTTTTTTTTTCATATTCAAATAAGCCATATATATTTTTGATACATTAATGTTTGGATTCTCTTAACGACCTCGGGATCAGAGCCCCAGGCGAAATCCCACAAAGACAAGAGCTTGGCTCCGGTCGGGAATCGAACCCCTGGTCGGCTAGCTTGTATAGACAGTGACTAAGCCACTTGGCCACGAAGAAAGATAAAAGTCAATGACAATTCTTCTGTACTTATACCTGTCGAATTCAGGTATTTTGTACTTAGAATTGAAATCAACCCATCTTCACCATCGTAGGCTAATTGGTAGTTTGTTACTTGGCATTCAATTAATGATAAATTTTGCACATTTTTTACGTGTTTTTTTTTCATATTCAAATAAGCCATATATATTTTTGATACATTAATGTCTGGATTCTCTTAACGACCTCGGGATCAGAGCCCCAGGCGAAATCACACAAAGACAAGAGCTTGGCTCCGGCCGGGAATCGAACCCTGGTCGGCAAGCTTGTATAGACAGTGACTAAGCCACTTGGCCACGAAGAAAGATAAAAGTCAATGACAATTCTTCTGTACTTATACCTGTCGAATTCAGGTATTTTGTACTTAGAATTGAAATCAACCCATCTTCACCATCGTAGCTAATTGGTAGTTTATTACTTGGCATTCAATTAATGATAAATTTTGCACATTTTTACGTGTTTTTTTTTTCATATTCAAATAAGCCATATATATTTTTGATACATTAATGTCTGGATTCTCTTAACGACCTCGGGATCAGAGCCCCAGGCGAAATCACACAAAAACAAGAGCTTGGCTCCGGCCGGGAATCGAACCCTGGTCGGCAAGCTTGTATAGACAGTGACTAAGCCACTTGGCCACGAAGAAAGATAAAAGTCAATGACAATTCTTTTGTACTTATACCTGTCGAATTCAGGTATTTTGTACTTAGAATTGAAATCAACCCATCTTCACCATTGTAGCTAATTGGTAGTTTGTTACTTGGCATTCAATTAATGATAAATTTTGCACATTTTTACGTGTTTTTTTTTCATATTCAAATAAGCCATATATATTTTTGATACATTAATGTCTGGATTCTCTTAACGACCTCTTGATCAGAGCCCCAGGCGAAATCACACAAAGACAAGAGCTTGGCTCCGGCCGGGAATCGAACCCTGGTCGGCAAGCTTGTATAGACAGTGACTAAGCCACTTGGCCACGAAAAAAGATAAAAAGTCAATGACAATTCTTCTGTACTTATACCTGTCGAATTCAGGTATTTTGTACTTAGAATTGAAATCAACCCATCTTCACCAACGTAGCTAATTGGTAGTTTGTTAAAATACCTGAATTTGACAAGTATAAGTACAGAAGAATTGTCATTGACTTTTATCTTTCTTCGTGGCCAAGTGGCTTAGTCACTGTCTATACAAGCTTGCCAACCAGGGTTCGATTCCCGGCCGGAGCCAAGCTCTTGTCTTTGTGTGATTTCGCCTGGGGCTCTGATCCCGAGGTCTTTAAGAGAATCCAGACATTAATGAATCAAAAATATATATGGCTTATTTGGATATATGTATATATATACTGTATATTATCATCATTAAAGTAATTTCATTTTTTATTTTTAAAGTAGTTAAATTTTTTGTCTTATCTTTTTGTGGAAACGTGTAATCTCACAACATGGGGCTGAGGAGTTATTGTGAAATTATATATATATATATATATATATACTGTGTATATATATGTATATATAATTAATATATATATATATACATATATAGAAATATATATTCATATACATATATATAAAGTAAATATATAGTATATATATATATATATGTATAGACTCACACTTTCATGTGCATACATATTCATGCATACATACACACACACACACTCACACACACACACACACATATATATATATAATTTATATATATACATATATATATATATATATAATTTATATATATATATATATATATATATACAGTATTTATTTGTATGTGTCTATACAACGTTTCTTCCGTTGTTAACTATGATCTCCCATCATTTCATTTTACATTTCTTCTCTCGCATCCCACATGGAAAACCAACTTGTAAATTTTGCTAATCACAGATCTAGAATTTATAGCTTACAATATATTTCATTGCGAAGTGAATTCCACTTCGAGCAGCCTCTGTGTCAGAGACAAAAGGGCTCTGCCTCTCTGAAGCTGTCAGTTCTTTTCATTTATTTCAGCGTTAAGAGAATTTCCTTCTGAAGGAATAGTGTAGCGCCTTTCTCGTGCCTCTGTAGGATTCAATTTACTATAGGAAGAAAGTCCTCTCCTGCGGGATGTCTCAGTAATCCTAGTGTTGCTTCATATATTATTATTGTTATTATTATTATTATTATTGTTGTTGTTGTTGTTGTCGTTGTTATTACTTGCTTAGCTACAACCCTAGTTGGAAAAGCAGAAGGCCATAAGGCCAGGGGCCCCAAGAGGGAAAATTTCCCAGTGAGGAAAGGAAATAGGGAAAATAAAATCTCTTAAGAACATTAACATTAAAATGAATATTATTATTATTATTATTATTATTATTATTATTATTATTATTTTAATTATTACAACTATAGTTGGAAAAGCTGAATTCCATAAGCGCTGGGGCTCCAACAGGGAAAATAGCCCAGTGAGGAATGAAAACAAGGAAAAATAAAATGTCTTAAGAACAGTAACATCATTAAAATTAATATTTCCTATATAAACAATAAAAACTTTACCAAAGCAAGAGAAAGAGAAATAAGATAGAATAGTGTGCCCAAGTGTACTCTCAAGCAAGAGAACTGGTAATTAAATTCAAAGGTTTAAAGGTCACTCATGAATGGCAGAGGCAATGGACAGTGCCAGTGCCCTAGCAGGACAATGCCCTTGAGACTGACCATATACAGATTTGATCAGCGCCCAAGCCTCCTATTCACCCAAGCTAGGGCCAAGGGTGGCGAGGCATTGGCTGTTGGTGACTCAACAGGTTGACCTATAGTCTCCCCGAAACCCCCCATCATTAGCTCATACCTTGTCCTCCAATTACCTCAGGATTTCTAAGAAGCTTCCAAGACATACCTCTCGCATGTAATTGTTCCAGTCAACCGTTGTGTTTTTATTCATTCCAAGTTCTCTCTCGCATTATTTGATTGAAGTCAGCTCATACGCCTATGAATAAACGAAGAGTTATATCCTCATGAGGCAGCCTTGAATTAACAAGCCAATTATTTGATCGTACTCCTTTGAGTCCTTTCTCCTTGCTACAGTCCCTTTTAGGACAACACCACCCATTCACGTTTCCTCCTCCAAAACCTAGCTTCGTTGAGTGCACATTTGCACATTTTCACTGTTGGAGCCCTTGGGCTTATAGCATCTTGCTTTACCAACTAGGGTTGTAGCTTGGCTAGTAATAAAAAAAAAAAAAAAACAATGCATAATTCCAGTCTCTTTTAAACCATTTTATGCATTTCTCTTCGTTGTCAAGTTTTCGAATGAGTGTCTTTAAATTATCCATTTGAGGGTTTGTTTTATCTGAAAAAGAAAAATTGAAAAACTGTTCATAAATGAAATTTAAAAAATGTGGAAAAAAAATAATAATGTTAATATCACGAAATTAGTGGTGGGGCGATAACAGGAAAGTACCAAATGTATTTATCTGTCATTCTTTAGAAGGGTTGGGGTGGGGGGTAGCAATTGCCTCCCTCTTCAAGTATGTCGACTCACCTGAAAAGGGAGACAGTTGGCCCCGATAATTTTTGGAAGAATAGTGATCAATGTATTCCCGTCAGTAAACCTATCTGGAATATTGAGGCCCTTGACATGACAAATATATATATATATATATATATATATATATGTATATGATAAATTTTGCAGATATAGACCTGATTTCATATTCAAATAAGCCACATATTTTTAATACAATAATGTCTGGATTCTCTTAACGACCTCGGGATCAGAGCCCCAGGCGAAATCACGCATAGACAAGAGCTTGTGACCGGCCCGGGAGTCGAATCCTTGTCCTAGAAGCTTGTATAAACAGTAACTTACCCGGCTGGTCACAAGCTCTTGTCTTTGTGTGATTTCGCCTGGGGCTCTGATCCCGAGGTCGTTAAGAGAATCCAGACATTAATGTATCAAAAATATATGGCTTATTTGAATATGAAAATCATGTCTAAATCTGCAAAATTTATCATATATATGTATATATATATATATATATATATATAACTAGTAAGATTTTCGCTTCTGGCAAGCTTAAGTTTAAGGATGAAGAGGACAGCAAGAAGACTTCGGATCATCTTACATATTTATTCTACACCAACGTTTCGGGAATCCATTCCCAACATCAGGGCTACATAAAACACGAAATTTTGTTTACATTAATTTCTAATGTAAAAAAAAATTCGTGTTTTATGTAGCCCTGATGATGGGAATGGATTCCCAAAACGTTGGTGTAGAATAAATATGTGAGATGATCCGAAGTCTTCTTGCTGTCCTCTTCATCCTTACATATATATATATATATATATATATGTATATATATATATATATATAAAATATATATATATATATATATATATAATGTTGTTACTACTACTACTACTACTACTACTACTACTACTACTACTACTACTACTACTACTGTGAAAGACCTAAGGGTTTCGCCCTTACCAAAGGGCTCATCAGGTGGGTTTGGCCATCTCAGTTTTGCAGGTTTGGTTCCCACGACCCTCTTCCCCTTCTTTCTTTCTTTTTATATTTTTCTGCTTTTCTTTTTTTTTATCTGGGGGGGGATTTTATTTTTAACTTTTAGTTTTTTTCTAGTTTTTTCTGGATTTTTTAATTTTTTGTATTTTTTTTATATTTTAAATTTTTTAAGTTTTTTTTTTTTGGATATTTATACCATTTTTAATATTTTTTTTATCATTTATTTTTAGATTTTTTAGCCTTTACAAATTTTTTGGATTTACAAGTTTTTTGTTTTATTTTTTCCTATTTTTTTCTGGATTTTTTAATGTTTTGTATTTTTTTTAAATATTTTAAATATCTTAAGTTTTTTTTTTGGATATTTATACCATTTTTAATATTTTTTATCATTTATTTTTAGATTTTTTAGCCTTTACAAATTTTTTGGATTTACAAGTTTTTTTTTTTTCCCTCAGTTGAGGAACTCTCTTGGGCCATCCTATAAGGACTTGACTGCATAGTAGAAAAAGCCGAGCTAGTTCCCTCTGCTTAGCCGGTCTTCTAGGTTATTCCCCCAGAACCACCCGAAGGTTAGTATCCGAAAGAATAGACCTAGATATCCGACCTTTTGTTCACCTGACGAAGCCCCTGTACGACCCCACCAGGGAACACAGCATACTAGAAGCAGCTCAGCTATTCCTTTCTGCAAAGCCAGCCTTGTAAGCTGGTCCAAGCATCCTCCAAGCAAGACGCGTCAGATTTACACCATCCTTCTGTTCCTCTGGAACTGATTCCTGGGAATGTGCATCTTGGGCAGTTTTTCATGTTGCTTCTTTCGGTTCTTGGCCTTTGTGTCCTTCCTGCCGGTCTTCTTAGGTCCTGGATTTTGTCTTTTAGGCTTTTGACGACCCTGGAATCCTCTCCGGGGCATTCCTTTAGCACGATCTTGTTTCGGCAGATGAGGACCTTTACCTTTGGAGGATCCGCCTTTGGTTTCTTCATCCTCTTTTTCTGTATCTTCATCCACTTCCTCGGATATTTCTTCATCCTCCGATTCTTCTTCTTCTTCTTCGTCTGAGTCTTCTTCCTCTGATTCTGAATCTTCCTCGGATTCCTCATCACTTACTGAATCTTCCTCTTCCTCTGATTCTTCCATTTCGTCAGGCAGGAAACTAAATTGATTTTGTACGGAAATGCCCAAAAATTCTTCCTCCATTTCGCTTTCAGAAGAATCCGAGTTTTCCTCCTCTTCTGAATCTTCAGTATTTTGTACTAATTCGTCCTCTTCATCTGATTCTTCTTCCTCTACCACTGATTCTTCATCCTCTGCCTCTGATTCTTCTTCCTCTACTTCTGATTCTTCTTCCTCTACTTCTGATTCTTCATCCTCTGCCTCTGATTCTTCTTCCTCTGCCTCTGATTCTTCTTCCTCTACTTCTGATTCTTCATCCTCTGCCTCTGATTCTTCTTCCTCTACCTCTGATTCTTCATCCTCTACTTCTGATTCTTCATCCTCTGCCTCTGATTCTTCTTCCTCTACCTCTGATTCTTCTTCCTCTACTTCTGATTCTTCATCCTCTTCCTCTGATTCTTCCATTTCATCAGGCAAGAAACGAAATCGGTTTTGGACGGAAATGCCCAAAAATTCTTCCTCCATTTCGCTCTCAGAAGAATCCAAATTTTCCTCCTCTTCTGAATCTTCAGTATTTTGTACTGATTCTTCATCCTCTACCTCTGATTCTTCATCCTCTGCCTCTGATTCTTCTTCCTCTACTTCTGATTCTTCATCCTCTACCTCTGATTCTTCTTCCTCTACTTCTGATTCTTCATCCTCTTCCTCTGATTCTTCCATTTCGTCAGGCAAGAAACGAAATCGGTTTTGGACGGAAATGCCCAAAAATTCTTCCTCCATTTCGCTTTCAGAAGAATCCGAGTTTTCCTCCTTTTCTGAATCTTCAGTATTTTGTACTGATTCTTCATCCTCTACCTCTGATTCTTCATCCTCTTCCTCTGATTCTTCTTCCTCTACTTCTGATTCTTCATCCTCTACCTCTGATTCTTCTTCCTCTACTTCTGATTCTTCATCCTCTACCTCTGATTCTTCTTCCTCTACTTCTGATTCTTCATCCTCTACCTCTGATTCTTCTTCCTCTACTTCTGATTCTTCATCCTCTTCCTCTGATTCTTCCATTTCGTCAGGCAAGAAACGAAATCGGTTTTGGACGGAAATGCCCAAAAATTCTTCCTCCATTTCGCTTTCAGAAGAATCCGAGTTTTCCTCCTCTTCTGAATCTTCAGTATTTTGTACTGATTCTTCATCCTCCACCTCTGATTCTTCATCCTCTGCCTCTGATTCTTCTTCCTCTACTTCTGATTCTTCATCCTCTACCTCTGATTCTTCTTCCTCTACTTCTGATTCTTCATCCTCTTCCTCTGATTCTTCCATTTCGTCAGGCAAGAAACGAAATCGGTTTTGGACGGAAATGCCCAAAAATTCTTCCTCCATTTCGCTTTCAGAAGAATCCGAGTTTTCCTCCTCTTCTGAATCTTCAGTATTTTGTACTGATTCTTCATCCTCTACCTCTGATTCTTCATCCTCTTCCTCTGATTCTTCCAATTCATCAGGCAAGACACTAGATCTGTTTTGGACGGAAATGCCCAAAAAGTCTTTCCCCATTTCGCTCTCAGAAGAATCCGAGTTTTCCTTCTCTTCTGAATCTTCAGTATTTTGAACTGATTCTTCCTCCTTTTCTGAATCTTCATCCGCTTCCACTGACTCTCCCATTTCGTCAGGCAAGAAACTAAGTTGGTTTTGAACGGATGAGCCCAAAATTTCTTCCTCCTTTACGCTCTCAGAAGAATCCGAATTTTCCTCTTTTTCTGAAGATTCTTCAATTACGATTTCCACTGTTTCATATTCTTCTTCTGGTTCATTATCCTCCGCTGCTTCACTAATTTCTACTTCATTATTTTCTTGGAATTCTTCACCTTCTTCTTCACTATACGTGTCTTCCAATTCGATCTCCAAAGAGTCATTTTCTTCTGTCTTCTCCTCTGATCCATAAGCGTCACAGGTTTCTTCAATATCGTTAGCTTCCTCTTGTTGGGCATTTGATCTTTTTTCTTCTTTCTTCGAAGACATAAGACTCATCGCAATGATTGCTCCTCCAAGGAAAAGACAACCCGCAGCACCTGCCAACATGAGGTTACCAACCGCTCCATTTTCGAGTATACAGAAAGGTTTTTCTGTATTCAAATCTGGAAGCAGTTTTGGTAGTATCCAATAGGATTTCAGCTTTTCGTTGAATTGGTCGATTTGAGTCTTCAATCCAGTTGCGGTCCTTTCGCATTGTTCAGCTTCTTCAAAGGCGTTCTTCATCCTTCCAAAAAATGGTAAGGAATTTATCGCTCTTCGTAAAAGTGAAGTCTGCGAGCCATTAGTTCCAACTCCTCCTCCTAAGCAGTTCTCCAAGCGCGGCACCTCTGGTAGAATCCACGAGAAGAGCTTGAAGGTCCAAGATTCTTGGAAAGTGTTCAACTTCCCGTTGAGATATAACTGGTAATCTTCACAAAGAGAGCTTCGTTCCTGAAGAACTCTCTCTCCGTGAGCCAAAATGAGTCCTCCGAAAAGGGCTCCGACGATTAACAAAAACATTCCAAAGCTGGATGTAAGCACTTTTGATAATGTGGGATGCATTCTCAAAGTATATACCGGCTTCTTCATCTCGTATTAGCTATATTTTGAAAACATCGATAAATGACAAGGAGACGGCTCCGAAAGATTTTGAAGAGAGAGAGAGAGAGAGAGAGAGAGAGAGAGAGAGAGAGATCTAGACCTTTAAAACGGGTTGAAACTTGCTCTCCGAGTTCCCGAAAGAGACTTCACGTCTTCAAAGTCTTTCGGAGCCGTCTGCTTTCTCTCTCTCTCTCTCTCTCTCTCTCTCTCTCTCTCTCTCTCTCTCTCAATTGTTCTTGTTTTTGCATGTTCATTATTCATTCCATATGTTAAAAGCAGTATTTCTCTCTCTCTCTCTCTCTCTCTCTCTCTCTCTCTCTTAATTAATATTTCTTGCCTTTGCTCATATATTGGTGAAAAATTACCTTCTATTCTTTATATAAAAACTAGTCTCTCTCTCTCTCTCTCTCTCTCTCTCTCTCTCTCTCTCTTTCTCTCTCTCTTAATTAATATTTCTTGCCTTTGCTCATATATTGGTGAAAAATTACCTTCTTTTCTTTATATAAAAACTAGCCTCTCTCTCTCTCTCTCTCTCTCTCTCTCTCTCTCTCTCATGCTTGTTTTTGCTCAGCCATTGTTCATTCTATATGTAACAAGTAATCTCTCTCTCTCTCTCTCTCTCTCTCTCTCTCTCCTGTATATATATAAAAAAATTATATATATATATATATATATATATGTATTATAATCATTATCCGTAGACAATCTTCTGCAGAAATAAAACCTCAAGACATGCCCGTCCACTCGCATTTGTTTATGGTCTTTTTATGCATTTTTCTTTTACGGCTCGTCAATCCATTGTCTTCTCTTCATTCCCCTTTAGATATGTATGTACTGTATACATAACGTGTATATGCCTCTTGCTCTCTCTCTCTCTCTCTCTCTCTCTCTCTCTCTCTCTCTCTCTCCCGTACTGTCTTGTGAATCTATTTTGACATCCATTTTATTACAAATGATTTTTCATGGAATGAATATATAGAATGAAGGTAGTGTATTACATTCATAATTAATGTATTGTAATAGGTATTCAATTATTGCATTATATTGTATTATATTGTATTGTAAATACAAAGGAGTCTTTATTGTGAATATATTGTTAATATACAGCGAATGTAGAGGTTATTGTATTGATTGGGGTTATTCTACTAAAGCGAGTTGAAATGAAGAGGAGGGTATTATTGATGACTGACATGGGAAGATTCAATTCATTTTTGTAGTATATAAAAGAAAAATATTGAATATTAATTATTATTATCATTACTTGCTAAGCTACAACCCTACTTGAAAAAGCAGAATGTTATAAGCCCAGGGGCTCCAACAAGGAAAATAGCCCAGTGAAGAAAGAAAATAAGGAAATTACAAGAAAAGTAATTAACAATATAAAATATTTTAGGAACACTAACAACATTAGAATAAATATTTCATACATAAGCTATAAAAACTTGAAAAAAAACAAGAGGAAGAGAAATAAGATTGAATAGTGCGCTCGAGTGTACCCTCAAGCAAGTGAACTCTACTTGAAAAAGCAGAATGCTATAAGCCCAGGGGCTCCAACAAGGAAAATAGCCCAATGCGGAAAGGAAAGAAGGAAAAATAAAATATCTTTAGAAGAGTAACATCAAAATAAATATCTCATATAAACAATAAAAAAGAACATACTGATGAGGATAAACTACAATAGATATTGAGGTGAAGATAGTTAATCCTTATCAAATCTATTTTAATTATTAAGTTGTTGTTTATCTTGTTCAAAAATACAATAATATGAAGCTAGTTTTACTACTTAAGAAATATGATTTAGTTTGACCTTGTCAGGAGTGAAGCCGGTTAGAAAAACAAACATATGGTTGAGACTGTCTCAGGGTAAGAAGTATATGGCAATAAGGAGCGGGTGTTATCGTAGAGGGCATAACCAACTCTTCCCTGTTCCCCTAGATCCTTAGATTGACGTTTATTTCCTAACAAGAAGGCTTTCTTAAACCCTTTCACCCCCAAAGGACGTACCGGTACGTTCTTGCAAAACACTGTTAATTAGATATTTTTACATATTTTTGATAATCTTATGAGAAACTTCAGTCATTTTCCAAAAGAATGAAACCAACCTGACCTCTCTAGGACAAAAATTAAGCTTTTTAGAGCAAATTTAAAAAATTATATAGCAAAATGTGCTCGAAATTCAACCTTATGGTGGGGGTACCCTTTCACCCCCAAAGGACGTACCGGTACGTTCTTGCAAAACACTGTTAATTAGATATTTTTACATATTTTTGATAATTTTATGAGAAACTTCAGTCATTTTCCAAAAGAATGAGACCAACCTGACCTCTCTAGGACAAAAATTAACCTTTTTAGAGCAATTTAAAAAAAATTATATAGCAAAATGTGCTCGAAATTTAACCTTATGGTGGGGGTAAAAGGATAATAATACCGGGATAGGGGGAAAGTGTTTCTTGAAGCGGAAGGAAGCAAGACGCAATCATTTTACTCTACAGGACTTCAGGAAGGTCAAAGGAACTGAAAACAGCCCACTTTCTTTATAAGATTCAACGTGACAAGGCGCAAAGAAAGGGGCAACTTGTGTGACAATGCGCGCAGAAAGGGGCGACTCGTGTGACAAGGCGACCAGAAAGGGAGGCTCATTGTAGGGTAAGGGGACACACCGGTAATCCGGGTGATTCAGATCCAAGAATATTTGGAAGATACGAAGAATTCGACTTCCCAGAAGAATAAAAATAAAGAATAGTTGAAATCCTCAAAGCGGTCTAATAGACTTTTCAGGGGGTTTATTAAAGGCACGGGAAGGGAAGGAATAGATGTTCTCTCCTTTTGATGTTTTTCTATCTTCCTTCCTCTGCCCCTCTCATCCTTAGGTAAATAGAAATAAAGGCTTTTGAAGGTGTCGGTTTGGCCCGCCTTTCAGAGCTCTTCGTGTCCTTTTAATTATGTTACTGTTCTTCTTAAGACATTTTATTTTTCCTTGTTTTCATTCCTCACTGGGCTATTTTCCCTGTTGGAGCCCCAGCGCTTATGGCATCCAGCTTTTCCAACTATAGTTGTAATAATAATAATAATAATAATAATAATAATAATAATAATAATATTCGTTTTAATGTTAATATTCTTAAGATATTTTATTTTCCTTATTTCCTTTCCTTGGTGGGAAATTTTCCCTCTTGGGGCCCCTGGCCTTATGGCCTTCTGCTTTTCCAACTAGGGTTGTAGCTAAGCAAGTAATAACAACGACAACAACAACAACAACAACAACAATAATAATAATAATAATAATAATAATAATAACAATAATAATATATGAAGCAACACTAGGATTACTGAGACATCACGCAGGAGAGGACTTTCTTCCTATAGTAAATTGAATCCTACAGAGGCATGAGAAAGGCGCTACACTATTCCTTCAGAAGGAAATTCTCTTAACGCTGAAATAAATGAAAAGAACTGACAGCTTCAGAGACGCAGAGCCCTTTTGTCTCTGACACAGAGGCTGCTCGAAGTGGAATTCACTTCGCAATGAAATATATTGTAAACTATAGATTCTGGATCTGTGATTAGCAAAATTTACAGGTTGGTTTTCCATGTGGGATGCGAGAGAAGAAATGTCAAATGAAATGATGGGAGATCATAGTTAACAACGGAACAAACGTTGTATAGACACATACAAATAAATACTGTATATATATATATATATATATATGTGTGTGTGTGTGTATGTATGCATGAATATGTATGCACATGAAAGTGTGTGTATATATATATATATATATATATATACTTTATATATATGTATATAAATATATATTCTATATATGTATATATATATATATTAATTATATATACATATATATACACAGTATATATATATATATATATATATACAGTGAACCCTCGTTTATCGCGGTAGATAGGTTCCAGACGCGGCCGCGATAGGTGAAAATCCGCGAAGTAGTAACACCATATTTACCTATTTATTTAACATGTATATTCAGACTTTTAAAACCTTCCCTTGTACGTAGTACTGTTAACAAATTACCCTTTAATGTACGGAACACTTAATGCATGTAATACAGTACCCTAAACTAAAACAGGCACAAATATTAAAGGCGACTTTATATCATGCGTTTCCTAAACACGCCAAAAAGCACGATAAAAAATGGCAACCAATGTTTTGTTTACGTTTATCTCTGATCCTAATGAAGAAACAAACGCATTTACACATCTGTTTATAGGTTAGTTTTTGCATCAATTATATTGATTATTCAGTACAGTATGTTGATTTGGTTATTACTAATGTTTTACTTAATTTTTCTTAGGACTTCCAAATGAAATTTTTTTCTTTATGACGCCGCCTGAAACGACAGCGTCATAAAGTACGCTCAGTAAACTAACTAAGGAATTTAACCCGCATGATGAAAGTGATAAATAATGATATTACAGTAAAAGCTTTTATAAAATATGTTATGTCAAATATTATTTACCGTATCTATATAAAATCATACATACGTAGCAAAGCAGGAAAACAATCTACGAGAGAGAGAGAGAGAGAGAGAGAGAGAGAGAGAGAGAGAGTTGTTTTACATACGTAAATGTAAATTTTAAACAAAACAAAAATAGCCCCATTTTATATAAAATAGATTACAAATATTTTACTTTATCATATTACAGTAGTCTGTATAATACTGTAAAGTTCAGTACAGTATGTTGTTGTTAAAGTCGTGGCGATGAAATTCTCACGAAACAAAAACACACCATTTGATTACAACAGCTGATTCATTCTCTCTCTCTCTCTCTCTCTCTCTCTCTCTCTCTCTCTCTCTCTCGTGTTATACAATACTTACATTTAGATGAAGAAACTAAAATTAGTTTTCTTAGTGTCAATTAAATACGAAATGAAATAATTAGGCCGAGTCTACGTCCATTTCAATCATAGCCAAAAATAGGGCATCCGATTTCATCAGCAAACCACTATTTTTTGGGAAATATCATTTTATTCTAGAAAATTGCCACTCTTTAAATAGTTAATTGCACATTAAGAAAGCGTGTACTTTTGTTTTTAAATTTCGGGTGTGTTTTAAAAATAGAGTATTGTTGACTTTTTTTTTTTTTACTTTTGGCTGTGATTAGATCAGCTGTCATCTAGCTGCCGCTCTTGAGTGTGTACGAATACACTAACAAAGTATCATTATACCATTTCTTAACTTATTCAAACCGTCTACAGTATACAGTTGATATTACATAAGCACCAATGTGTTATAACCTATCAATTTTTTTTGTTTATTACATTTAAACCCCCTCTATCTCTCTCTCTCTCTACCTATATATATATATCTCTCTCTCTCTCTCTACCTCTCTCTCTCTCTCTCTACCTCTCTCTCTCTCTCTACCTCTCTCTCTCTCTACCTCTCTCTCTCTCTCTCTGTGGGCTACTTTTCACTACCTCCCATTCCTTACCTCTCTCTATCTCTCTAACAAATGATATCTTTGTTGCTCCTCAAAGTTTCATTTATATTGAAAATCAATCATGATTCAATTTTCCTTACTTTCTCCAATCTCGCACCATCAGTCACATCGCGGTATTTTCGATATTTCCGGAAAATCCGCAATATATGTATAGACATGGGTTATGAAAAAAATCCGCGAAGTGGTGAATCCGCGATGGTCGAACCGCGAAGTAGCGAGGGTTCACTGTATATATATATATATATATATATATATATTTCACAATAACTCCTCAGCCCCATGTTGTGAGATTACACGTTTCCACAAAAAGATAAGACCAAAAATTTAACTACTTTAAAAATAAAAAACGAAATTACTTTAATGATGATAATATACAGTATATATATATATATATATATATACACATGTATCCAAATAAGCCATATATATTTTTGATTCATTAATGTCTGGATTCTCTTAAAGACCTCGGGATCAGAGCCCCAGGCGAAATCACACAAAGACAAGAGCTTGGCTCCGGCCGGGAATCGAACCCTGGTTGGCAAGCTTGTATAGACAGTGACTAAGCCACTTGGCCAAGAAGAAAGATTATAATAAGGTTATAATAAATCTTTTGTTGAAATATATCTCGATATATTTTAATAACATTTTGGCAGGCAGAGAGACAGACACAAATTGTGTATAAAATTGTCATGGTAACAAGATTCGTATCGACCAAATGTATAAATCTACAGCAATAAATATACATTGAAGTGGGGCATCTTTTTAGCTGGTAAAATACAATTAAAATACTGCAAATAGAAAGGAAATGTAACCACGTGTTTTGCATATCTTTAATTATTACCCAAAATAAAATTATATAAGACGAGCCGTTACAGGTACTTGACATAAAACATTTGTTGTCATGACACAGACTAATCCAGAAAAACATAATCTGAAGTCACGTTTAGAGTTCTGCTTTATAACGTTGATTTCTACTAATCTGACTATTATAAAGAATTAAAATTTGGCTTTTGAATATTATAGTGTTAATAGAGTATCCCCATGTATTAAAATACTACTATTTATCAATGAATTACCCAAGGAGTATATGAATCGTAGATGATCTCAGGTAACGTCACAGTTGGGGTATCGTCACAACAACCTAGGGGTGCCATTCGTACGATAATTATCGTACATGTACGATTATTTTAGGTCTAGTACGATGTACGATACATACCTTAGGTATATACAAATGTGTGTTTAATTAAACCATTACACTAAAATATTTTGAAATAAGTCAATCATGTAACTCATTAATAATTATATTGAAACTGTGTACGATAATTTTGGTTAAAAAACGACAATTTTAAGGCTCATGTACGATAATCCAGTCGAAATCATCTGGCAACCCTGGCCACAACCGTAAACAAACCGGAGGAGGACTCTGTGTCTGACGTGTGATACAATGTCAAAATTCACTTTAAATATCCTTCTCTCTTTTCTGGTTTGTGTATTATGCGAAGAATCCAACACTTTTACAGAGGAACTCTTGATCAAGCCACTTTCATCGGGGCATGTGCAGTCTCACTTCGAATTTACGACGAGGTGGACTGGGCCAGAGATCGAAGAGTCCATAGAGAATTACAAAGATTTTGGTGAGTTCTTTTGATAGTTTTATGTTCTTTTAGCCATGTTCTGTTAGGACTGGAACCCAGGAACTTATCTATATTGTAAGCAATTTGGGGGCGTATGTATGATAGCGGCCACCAACATGAATTATGTCTAACTTTGAATGCGGTAGCGTAAGGGGGTTCGTGGGGGTGGCTGGCCATTACCCCCCCCCCCCTGTTATTTAAGTAGATAAGGACACGGTTTGTAGGTTATGGGGGGAAAGCTTATGTTAGTTGAAGTCCATTTTTAATCGTGTGAGGAACTGGTCGCTGATATACAAAGACCCCATTATATCTATGTGGTTAGTACAGCAATCCTAGGGGTGTTTGTATGATAGCGGCCACCTGCATATATGATGACGACTGAATAAGATTACGGCAGTGGAAGGGGGTTCGCTGTGGGACGTTACCCCTCCCTGTTAGGTAAGTAGGTAAGGACATGGCTTGTAGGTTAAGGGCAGGGCGAGTTTAGGTTAGTAGGTACAGTATCCATATTTTATGCTCGCTGGAGGAACTGGCCGCTGATATACAAAGGCTCCCAATCCTAAAAGTACCGGTTCATTTAGTGAAAAAATTCCCATTGAGAAAGGAGTTAGAAGGGGAGATATCTGAATTATTCACGGCAAACCTAGTAGTAGTTTTTAAGAATATTGATTGGAAAAATGTAGGAATCAACATTAAAGAGGAATCCCTTATCAACGTAAGATTTGCAGATTACATAGTTATGTAGGTCAATTTAATGAACTGTGGGAGGAATTGCAAAAGATTATAGAAGATTTGAACAGAGAAAGCAGAAATGTAGGACTGGAAATGAATTGAGTAAGCCTAAGGTAATAACTTTAATACCCAATAAGGTAATATTCAATGAAAATGCAGAGACAACAAATAACTGTTATGGATGAACCTCTTAAGATTGTTATTGAAAATAAGTACTTAGAACAGACGGTAAGTGTTTCCTGAGGACATGAGACTGAGATTAAATGAATGATAAGCATGGGATGGAGAGCATTTGGTAAGCAAAATGAGATGAAAAGTAATATGCCGCTTTCTCTAAAATCAAAAATATATTTAATCAGATGGTCCTACCAGTAGTAACTTATGCATCAAAAACTTGTGGCCTTACTAAAACCTTAGAACATAAGCTAGTTACAACTTGGAGAGCTATGGAAAATATAATGAAGGAGTAATACTAAGAGACAGAGAGAGAGCAACATGGATATGAGAATAACTAAAATAGAAGATGGTGTAACATGATGTAAGGAAAAGAAATAGACATTGGGCAGTACATATGAGAGTGACACACAATATATGGGGAAGAAGAACAACAGAATGAGTCCCTAGAGATCGCAAACGAAGCAGTGTTTGGAGGAGATGATGATGGATTGACGAGTTAAAAAAAATTGCAGGAATAGACGCCTAGAAAGTCCATAAACAGATGTGTGTAGTAGGACATATCTGAAGCCTTTTTCCTGCAGGAGACTAGTTATGGCTGATGATGATGAAATAACTGGGATTGTACCTTAAGCCACAATTGAGCCATGCTGTATTTAGGCTACCGCAGGCTAGGCTTGGCTAATGTGTTCGGACAAAGTCCATGGAGGGTGTATGTAGATGGTTGGGACAGGCGTTAACTTTCTTATTATTGTACTTGTCAAATTGATTTTCTTTATGGGGGAAAATGTTGTTTATCTCTATCCGAAATACGATATTATGAAGCTTCCTTTTACGATGTATGAAATATTATTTGGGACATTATTACATTGCCAGGCGGGAAGTCAGTTAGGAGGCGAACACAGGTTTGAGACTTAATCCTAGGGTAAGCTATGTATACGGTGGTCGAAGGGGGGTCGAAGGGATGCGTAGCCCTCCCTCCAGTAGGTTAGTAGGTACTGTAATGGTACTCTATGTCTCCTAGGTTAGGTTAGGTTGTGAACCTTAGGTTAAGTGTGGTTCCTATATTTATTTCCCAGGTAAAATTATACTGTAGGATACTGCAATAAATGGTTTATAGTGAATTAGACAAGTGTATTTTTTTGGTATTTAGAACATCTTTTATAATGATTTTTGCCGAGATCCATAGTTTTTTTTTGGTATGGTTGGTCGACTACAGTACCATAATTTAAAAGTTATTGGTTTGCGCTAGGTAGCGTCATCAATAACCTGCGAAACACTTTAAAATATACGGTGCATTGGTCTAATTGTATGGTATTCAAATTAGCTTATTTTAACTTTGTTGTTTATGCCAGCCATCATTATAAAAAACCAGCAATCATTATAATAAAAAAGAAAGTCATTGTAATTGAAACCTGGTAATAGTGAAGGAAGTGTCAAAACGCTTGAATTTTTGTTTGCCAGAGCAGCAAGTATTTGTGGATTCTTGTTCTTCGGGCCTGTATTTGTTACCCAACCCCTGTGAAGAGTGAGGGCTGACTGTACTCGTATTAACCTATCACTAATGACCTAACCCATCCAAGGGCATTACTATACATCTTAACTAACCTGTCCTGAGTTGCTATAATTATTGCATGAAGAGTTCTCCCTATGACTCCTTTAGCATTTAATTTTAATAAATTTAAACGTCTTGTCTTAAGAATTTTTAGATTTAAAATCTCAATAGGCATTGATTTCTTAAAGTAAAACACATCTGTTGCAGAACAGTTTGTCAATGATCATGTATTATTTTATTATAACATTATTAATTTTTCAATATTAAACTTACCCGATAATCATGTAGCTGTCAACTCCGTTGCCCGACAGAATTCTATGGAGGGATACGCCAGCTATCACAATACTAGAAGGGGGTGTACTTACCAGCGCCACCTGTGGCCAGGTACTCAAGTACTTCTTTTTTCAATATTAAACTTACCCGATAATCATGTAGCTGTCAACTCCGTTGCCCGACAGAATTCTATGGAGGGATACGCCAGCTATCACAATACTAGAAGGGGGTGTACTTACCAGCGCCACCTGTGGCCAGGTACTCAAGTACTTCTTTTTTCAATATTAAACTTACCCGATAATCATGTAGCTGTCAACTCCGTTGCCCGACAGAATTCTATGGAGGGATACGCCAGCTATCACAATACTAGAAGGGGGTGTACTTACCAGCGCCACCTGTGGCCAGGTACTCAATCATTTGTTGTTGACACCTCCTCAATTATTCCTCTGTCGTGCTTCCGGCTAGACGTTCTGGGATACGCTCATGGTCTTCGAGTTTATTCATGGATATTTGGTGAAGTATTCTCTTAGATTAACGGCTGTCGCATACTGGAATCCTTTTTATATTAGCTAGATAGCTTTTATATAAATACTGATTAACGGTTAATGAATTTTTGCTTGTTTTTGGATCACCCTTTGACTAACTCTTTGAAACAAGATGTCTGACGTTTCGCAAGCTCCCTCCCATAGACGATGTAGGTCTTGCAATAGGCGTATTCCGAAGGCCTCGGTAGATCCTCACACCGCTTGTTCTGACTGTAGGGACAGGCCCTGTCTATTAGAAAATCGGTGTGAGGAGTGCGCCGGACTTTCGGAATAGGATTTTGTACGTCTTTTAAAATATTCATCCAAGTTAGAGAGAACTAGAGCTAGGAGAAGTTCTTCTCACTCTTCTATGTTTTCCTCACCTCATGATCCCCTACCTTTTCCTACCCCTGTAGTGGCTACCCCCGAACCTACTGTGTGCCCTCCGCCTGATATGTCAACTGTTTTGCGTGCTATTCAGGCTTTAGGAGATAAAGTAGAATCAGTGGTAAGTGACCATAAGTCTCTGATGGCCGAGGTTAAAGAACTGAAGGTCAAGAGTGCAGTGGGTGGAAATAGTGCCAGTGCTGTGACGAGTGCTAGTGTCTGTGCAGTGCCAAGTGCTAGTGGTGCCAGTGTGGTGCGTGAGGATTTTTCTGTGCGAGCCAGTCGTCCTCCCAGTCCGGGACCTCTTGCAAGCTCCCATGCCCAGGGGAGAAGCAATGTCGAAGGGCTTAAGGGTTCGACAGGCCTTGTTAGGCGCACAGAATTATCCTCGGTGGTTGCGGGCGTGTCTTCCTTAGACCGTCACTCCCACCTGCAGACGATTGAGCCCGTCTTCTCGTCCGCTGATCTTCATGCAGGGAAGAAACGTTGGTCTCAGGTCTCGAGACCGCTTAAACGTAGAGTTCAGTCAGCGAGTGCTCAGCCAGGTTGTAGTCATTGGCTCAGCTCCGACTCGCCTCAGTCATCGGTCGACTGTACTCCGCCCAAGAGGAGTAAGGTTCTGCCTATACAGACCCCGACTGTGACTTTACCTCAGTCTGTTATCGTTTCTGCCGACCCCAAGTGGACCCTGCTTCAGTCCATGCAAGCTCAGCTTTCGGACTTGATGCGTGAGTGTCGGGCTGAGAGTGTTGCTCCTCCTCCTCCGCCTACACTCCCTCCACCTGTTCTCGCTCCGCCTGTGCTCGCCCAGCCTGCACCTGCTCCGCCTGGTCGCAGCACCATCTGCCAGGCGTACGATGTTGAGCCACTTTCGGAGTTTGCTGTTCCCAGTGTTGTTCAGCCTCAGCCTTCTTTAAGGCAACCCTTGCTTTGGGATCAGGAGAGTTATTCCACTCTTCCTCCTCCTCCCCTTGCTGCTCCACCGGTGGTGCAACTCTCGGTTGGGGTACAACAACCTCTCTCCTCCGTGAGTCTGTCTGCTCAACCATCGCTGCAGCGAGCTCAACCCTCATCTAGGCAAGCTCCTCTACACCATGGACTTGCGCCTCAGGAGCCTCAGCTTGCGAGAACTTTACCTTGTTCTGCGCAGCCTCAACCTCTTCATGCTCCACTCATCTCACAGGAACAGGAACGGACTACTCCGCCTCTGTCCTCCGCTCAGCTTGTGCAATCCTTGGGTTCAACTCTTGCTAGGAGTCAACCTCCTTCACCCATGCGCCTGCCTTCTGCTTCGTCTGTTGTTCAGCCTATGCAGTCTGAGCCTCAGGTTTTCCCTCAAGATGAGGAAACCTCTGTTATTGTTCCTACCCGTTCTGACTCTGCGGTTCAGCATTCTGGTCCTATCGCTTCGCTACCCTCTGCTGATGAAGTGTCGGATGATGATGAGGCACACCTTGATCCCTCATCAGACGTGGAGGAGTCTAAGCTTTCTCCATTGTCTATTGATTTTCGAAAGGTCTTGGCTCTACTCAGGGAGCTTTACCCTGACCACTTCGTCTCTGCTGTTCCCCGCTCTCCTCCATCTGAGTTTTCGCTAGGCGTACAACAAGCTAAGTCGAACTATACTAAGCTTGTCCTAGCTAGATCCTCCAAGAGGGCTTTAAGGATCTTAGGGGAGTGGCTTCAGTCTAAACAACACCTGGGCAAGACTTCCTTCATGTTCCCTCCAACGAAGCTCGCTTCGAAAGGTTGCGTTTGGTATGCCACAGGGGAAGCACCAGGCTTGGGAGTACCTGCCTCTGCCCAGGCTGACTTCTCAAGTCTGGTGGACTCGCCTAGGAGGACTGCGATGAGACGCTCGAAGGTTTGTTGGACCTTCTCAGACCTGGATCATCTTCTGAAAGGGTTGTTCAGAGCTTTCGAAATGTTCAACTTTCTCGACTGGTGCCTGGGAGCCCTCAGCAAGAAAACATCTCCTGCGGACAAAGACTCTGCCATGCTAATTATGTCCTGCATGGATAAGGCCATCAGGGATGGTTCGGGTGAGCTAGCGTCGTTATTTGTATCAGGGGTGTTGAAGAAAAGGGAACAACTGTGTACCTTCCTCTCAGCCAGCATTACACCGTGCCAGCGGTCACAGCTCCTTTTTGCTCCACTCTCAAAGTTCCTCTTTCCCGAGGAGCTAGTTAAGGACTTGTCGGCTGCCCTGATACAGAAGGACACGCACGATCTTGTAGCCTCATCGGCTCGTAAGTCTAAGGTTACCACCTCTGTCCCCAAGACTTATCGCTCCCCAGTGGCTGATACCCCGGCCACTAGGTTCATACCGCCCTTTCGTGGTAGAGCCCCCAGCCGAGGAAGCTCCCGTCCAGACTCTCACAGGGGCAAGTCTAGGAAAGGACCCAGGACATCTAAGGGAAAGCACTGACTCTCAGATTCTCCAGACAACAGTAGGAGCCAGACTCAAGATCTTCTGGCAAGCCTGGGAGAAGAGAGGTGCAGACGCACAGTCTGTCAGTTGGCTGAGGTACGGTTACAGGATTCCATTCTGCCTCAAACCGCCTCTGACCACATCGCCCATCAACCTCTCTCCCAACTACAAAGAAGAGGACAAGAGGCTAGCATTGCAACAGGAGGTGTCGCTACTTGTGCAGAAGAAGGCAGTGGTTATAGTCCGGGACCATCAATCCCCGGGCTTCTACAACCGTCTCTTTCTTGTAGCCAAAAAGACAGGAGGTTGGAGACCGGTGCTGGACGTCAGCTCTCTCAACGAGTATGTCACCAAGCAGACGTTCACAATGGAGACGACCAAGTCGGTCTTAGCAGCGGTCAGACAGGAGGACTGGATGGTCTCGTTGGACTTGAAAGATGCATACTTTCACGTTCCCATTCATCCAGACTCCCAACCTTTCCTGAGATTCGTTTTCGGAAAGGTTGTCTATCAGTTCCAAGCCCTGTGTTTTGGCCTAAGCACAGCTCCTATGGTCTTTACTCATCTGATGAGGAATGTAGCGAAATTCCTGCACTTATCGAACATCAGAGCCTCCCTCTACCTAGACGACTGGCTGTTGAGAGCCTCCACGAGTCGTCGTTGTCTGGAGAACCTCTCTTGGACTTTAGATCTAATCAGAGACCTAGGTCTATTAGTCAATATAGAGAAATCTCAACTCATTCCCTCCCAATCCATTGTGTACCTGGGAATGGAGATTCAGAGTCGGGATTTTCGGGCTTTTCCATCGGCCCCCAGGATAAACCAAGCCCTAGAGTGCATCATGAGCATGCTGAAGAGGAGCAATTGCTCAGTGAGACAGTGGATGAGTCTCACAGGGACCCTCTCATCACTGGCCCTGTTTGTCGAGCTAGGGAGACTCCACCTCCGCCCTCTTCAATTCCATCTTGCAGCTCATTGGGACAAGGGCTCGACTCTAGAAGCAGTCTCTATCCCTATCAACCAAGAGATGAAGACCACTCTCCGGTGGTGGAAGCACAATCTCCTTCTCAAGGAGGGTCTATCATTGGCCATCCAGACCCCCCATCTTCATCTCTTCTCGGATGCATCGGACTCGGGCTGGGGTGCGACCTTGGACGGACGGGAATGCTCAGGAGTATGGAACAAGGAACAAGGATTACTCCACATCAACTGCAAGGAACTGTTAGCAGTTCATCTTGCCCTGTTGAACTTCAAGTCCCTCCTGCTAGGCAAAGTGGTGGAGGTGAATTCAGACAACACCACAGCCTTGGCTTACATCTCCAAGCAAGGAGGGACCCATTCGAGGAGCCTTTACGAGATCGCAAGGGACCTCCTCATTTGGTCAAGAGGTCTAAACCTCACACTGGTCACGAGGTTCATCCAGGGCGATATGAATGTTTCAGCGGATCGCCTCAGCAGAAGGAATCAGGTCATTCCCACGGAATGGACCCTCCACAAGAGTGTGTGCAACAGACTTTGGACCTTGTGGGGTCAACCTACCATAGATCTGTTTGCCACCTCCATCACCAAGAGACTTCCGCTTTATTGTTCCCCCGTTCCAGACCCTGCAGCGGTTCATGTGGATGCTTTTCTTCTGAACTGGTCCCATCTCGACCTGTACGCTTTCCCTCCGTTCAAGATTATAAACAAAGTTCTGCAGAAATTCGTCTCGCACGAAGGGACACGGCTGACGCTGGTTGCTCCCCTTTGGCCTGCAAGAGAATGGTACACAGAGGTACTTCTATGGCTAGTCGACTTCCCCAGGACTCTACCTCTAAGAGTGGACCTTCTACGTCAACCACACGTAGACAGGTTGCACCCAAACCTCCACGCTCTTCGACTGACTGCCTTCAGACTGTCGAAAGATTCGCTAGAGCTAGAGGCTTTTCGAAGGAGGCAGCCAGTGCGATTGCCAGAGCTAGAAGAATTTCCACTCGTAGAGTCTACCAGTCTAAGTGGGAGGTCTTCCGAAGCTGGTGTAGAGCCAATTCAATATCCTCTACCAATACCTCTGTGATCCAAATAGCTGACTTCCTTCTTCATCTTAGGAATGAGAGATCCCTTTCAACACCTACGATTAAAGGGTATAGGAGCATGTTGGCCTCAGTCCTCCGCCACAGGGGTTTGGACCTGTCTTCCAACAAGGACCTTCAAGACATTCTCAAGTCTTTTGAGACGTCTAAAGAACGTCGTCTTTCCACTCCAGGCTGGAATCTAGACGTAGTCTTAAGGTTCCTTATGACATCTAGGTTCGAACCTCTCCAGTCAGCTTCCTTCAAGGATCTTACCCTCAAGACTGCTTTTCTCGTTTGCCTTGCAACAGCTAAGAGAGTCAGTGAGGTTCATGCCTTCAGCAAGAACATTGGTTTCACAACCGAATCAGCTACATGTTCTTTTCAGCTTGGATTCCTAGCAAAGAACGAGCTTCCTTCACGTCCTTGGCCTAGATCGTTCGAAATACCTAGCCTCTCCAACATGGTAGGTAACGAACTAGAGAGAGTTCTTTGCCCTGTCAGAGCTCTCAAATATTATCTGAAGAGGTCTAAACCTATTCGAGGACAGTCAGAAGCCTTATGGTGTGCCATCAAGAAACCCTCGAGACCCATGTCCAAGAATGGGCTTTCGTACTATATAAGGCTTCTGATCAGAGAAGCACATTCTCACTTAAAGGAGGAAGACCTTGCATTGCTGAAGGTAAGGACCCACGAAGTAAGAGCTGTAGCTACTTCGTTGGCCTTTAATAAAAACCGTTCTCTGCAGAGCATTATGGATGCAACCTATTGGAGGAGCAAGTCAGTGTTTGCATCATTTTATCTGAAAGATGTCCAGTCTCTTTACGAGAACTGCTACACCCTGGGACCATTCGTAGCAGCGAGTGCAGTAGTAGGTGAGGGCTCAGCCACTACATTCCCTTAATCCCATAACCTTTTTAACCTTTCTCTTGAATACTTTTATTGTTGTTTTTATGGTTGTTACGGTAGGCTAAGAAGCCTTCCGCATCCTTGGATTTGGCGGGTGGTCTATTCATTCTTGAGAAGCGCCTGGGTTAAAGGTTTGGTAGAGGTCCTTTAGTAGGGTTGCAACCCCTTGTACTTTGGCACCTTTGGGTTGATTCAGCCTCCAAGAGGAACGCTGCGCTCAGTAAGGAAGACGAACTTTAAATAAAAGGCAGAGTAACGGTTCTATTCGACTTCCTTACCAGGTACTTATTATTTCATTGTTATTTGAGATAACTGTTATATGAAATTTGGGATACTTAGCTATCCTTTAATCATGTACACTGGTTTTCACCCACCTCCCTGGGTGTGAATCAGCTACATGATTATCGGGTAAGTTTAATATTGAAAAATGTTATTTTTATTAATAAAATAAATTTTTGAATATACTTACCCGATAATCATGATTTAATCGACCCTCCCTTTCCTCCCCAGAGAGAACCAGTGGACCGAGGAATAATTGAGGAGGTGTCAATAACAAATGATTGAGTACCTGGCCACAGGTGGCGCTGGTAAGTACACCCCCTTCTAGTACTGTGATAGCTGGCGTATCCCTCCATAGAATTCTGTCGGGCAACGGAGTTGACAGCTACATGATTATCGGGTAAGTATATTCAAAAATTTATTTTATTAATAAAAATAACATGTTGACACCTCCTCAATTATTCCTCTGTCGTGCTTCCGGCAAGACGTTCTGGGATACGCTTATGTTCTTGGAGTATTTTCACGACTTTGGTGAAGTATTTCTCTTTGATTTCGGCTGTCGCTTTACTGGAAACTTCTATATTAGCTTAGTTAGCTTTTGGAATTAATTTGATTAATTATGGTGACGAAGAGAGTATGAACTCTCTTTCACCTTTAAATGGCCGACCCTTCCCTTAGACGGAAGTGTTGGTGTCTAAGAGAGTATAGACTCTCTTTCTTAATTTTGCTTAACTAAAGTTATAGATTTATTTTATATCTCTCCGCCTCTTATAGGCCTCTTCGATTAACTTCCTTTTTTTATAAACTTATTAAAATTAATTTTTATATTTGTTTATATTCGACCTTCCTAATAGTAGGCGGTCTTTTCTTGGTACCGAAGTTAATTAACATTGAGCCCGTCATTTTGGTTTTACCTGTTAACATATTATGCTATTTTAATGTCTTTGAAAGAATTTCTTTGATAGTCTAGTACTGTTTTCAAAGTTGAACTAACGTTTTGTTTTGTCTCTGCAGTTGTTGACGTTCAGAACGTTCAACTTGCACTCTATCGTTACGATAGAGAAAGAATTTTCACGGTTTCACGTTGCAGTAAGGTAACCGTGTCTAGCGTTTTGCTCATTCTTTCTTAACTTAATGGTTTTAATCCTAATAAAGGAACTTTTCATTTTGGGAAATATTTCAGTTTTTTCCTTTAACAATAATATGTTTTAACGATATATATGATTGGGCTCTTCTCTCAGGTTCTAAGTCAAGAGAGAGAGAGAGAGAGAGAGAGATAGAGACGGAGGGAGAAAGAGGAGGATAAACGTTTCATTCAAGCCTGCCAGGCGTACGAGTAACGTTGTTATCGTTTTTGCTCTTCTCCCTAGTCTCTTTAGGGGAAGAAAGTAAACGTTTCTAGAGTGATCTAGTGTTTAGTCTCTTTCCAGCCACTGAATTATTTATCTTTCATTAGATTTTTCTGTTACATTGTAATTCTGTTTTCGCAATTACTAACTTTTGAGAAAGGATAGAATTGCGTGTTTCAGGTACAAACCACTTAAAGTTTCGAGTTCAGTGAAATAAGTGCAAACAGAAAATCAAAGTGATAAGTGATTAGCGCAAAGTGTGTCATTGTTGTGCGTGAGGGTACTTCTGTGCGCGCCAGTCGTTCTCCCAGTCCGGGACCTCTTGCAAGCTCCCAAGCCCAGGGGAGAAGCAATGTCGAAGGACAAAAGGGTTCAGCAGGCCTTGATCGGCGCACAGAAGTATCCTCGGTGGTTGTGGGCGTGTCTTACCGAGACCGTCACTCCCACCCGCAGACGATTGAGCCCTTATTTTGCTCGTCTGCAGAAGAAATTTAGGGGAGAAAACGCTGGTCTCAGGTCTCAAGACCTCTTAAACATAAAGTCCAGACCTATGCCAGACGTACGAAGTTAGAGTTCAACAACCCGGATGCAGTCATTGGGTTAGCTCTGACTCTCCTCAGTCATCAGTTGAATGCACTCCGCCTAAGAGGAGTAAGGTTCTGCCGCAACAGATCTCTGCTGTTAAGGCTTTACCTCAGCAGACCTTAGTGTCTGCCGACCCCAAGTTGACTCTACTGCAGTCCATGCAGTCACAACTTTCGGTCTTGATGCGTGAGTGTCGGGCTGAGAGTGTTGCGCCTCCGCCTACACTCCCTCCGCCTGCGCTCGCTCCGCCTGCGCTCGCTCCGCCTGATCGCAGTACCACCTGCCAGGCGTACGATGTTGAGCCACGTTTTGAGTTGGCTGTTCCCAGTGGTGCTCAGCCTCCGCCTTCTTTAAGGCAACCTTTACAATGGGATCAGGAGGATTATACCTCTCTTCCTCCGCCTCCACTTGCTGCTCCACCAGTGATGCAACACTCGGTTGAGGTACAACAACCTCTCCCGTCCTTGAGTCAGTCTCCTCAGCTCTCGCTGCAGCGAGCTCAACCCTCCACAAGGCAAGCACCACTACACCTTAGCCTTGCGCCTCAGGAGCCTCAGCTTGCGAGACATTTACCTTGTTCTGCGCAGCCTCTACCTCATCGCGCTCCGCTCACACCACAGGAACAGGAACTTGCTACTCCGCTTCCGCCAACCGCTCAGCAAGCGCAACCCTTGGGTTCAGCCACTCATGCCAGGAGTCAGCCTCCTCCACCCATGCGCCTACCTTCTGCTACTTCCTTTGATCAGCCTTTGCAGACTGAGCCTCAGGTGTTCCCTCAACAGAGTCTTGAAGAGGAAACCACAACTATTGTTGTTCCAGCTCGTTCTGACTCTGCTGTTCATCATACCTTACCTCCATTTTCAAACCTTAGTATAATGGAGGTTATTTGTATTACTTATAAAAATATATTTGTATTCCTTGCAATATATTTTTAACAATATCGCAGAATATGGCAAAAAATATGAATCATGAGTTATGAATGTAAGGTAAATATTATGTTGATATTTTAACCCCATGCAAGCATGCATAAAGCACTCTAGCACTGGTCATGGAATTTCTGAGAAATGTTAAACGCCATGCACACGCTCTGCTTACCTTACAGCATGCTCTTCATACAGCATGCTCTGCTTACAGCATGCTCTGCATACTACATGCTCTGCATACAGCATGCTCTGCATTCAGCATGCTCTGCATACAACATGCTCTACATACAGCATGCTCTGCATACAGCATGCTCTGCATACAACATGCTCTGCATACAGCATGCTCTGCATTCAGCATGCTCTGCATACAACATGCTCTGCATACAGCATGCTCTGCATTCAGCATGCTCTGCATACAACATGCTCTACATTCAGCATGCTCTGCATACAGCATACTCTGCATACAACATGCTCTGCATACCTTACCGCATGCTTCTCAGTCACACATCTTTGGTTGTTGCCAACTCACTAGACTGTCAAGCAGTTTCATAACGTTGCCTTCTAGTCTGCTGCTTTTGCACCAGTGAACCCTCACTGAGAGAACTTAGCTTTTCTAGGATATGGTCCCTGTAGATGAGAAAGTTCTTTTCTCCCTCCTTCTGATATTCCCTTGAGGACTCTGTCATTTGGAGGGAGCCTTTAGCTGCATAGCCTCCTATGGACTTTTATTTAAGCGTAACATGCTTCCAGGGAAGGTAATGGTTCCACTTCAGTCGCTAATCCCGTCTGTTACCACACCTGCTCCCATAGACCTTGAGCTGTGTTGCAAGACATGCAGTCCAAGCTTAGTCCTTGTTAGAGGATTTTTTGTTTACGGAGTCAATGTGTCACGGGGAAGACGTTCAACAACCAACAGAAGTGACTTGTTGTGACGCAGTGCGGCAACCTCAGCAACCCGATAAGGAGTTGTCTGTACGACCCAGACAGTCTAGACAGATTCGGGTTGTCACTGTACTTCCTCGCTTGCCCATGATTGACAGTTCACAGACTGTGCAGCAGTACCATGATCTTGTGTCCGGCTCCGTCAGACGACTGGCTTTTAAGAGCTCCCACAAGTCGTCGCTGTCTGGAGATTTTCAAATGGACTATGGATCTGACCAAGGAACTGGGCCTCCTGGTCAAATTTGAGGAGTCTCAGCTCGTTCCATCCCAGACCATTGTCTCCTTGGGTATGGATCTTCAGAGTCGAGCTTTTCGGACTTTTCCGTCGGCCCCAAGGATCTTCCAAGCCCTAGAATGCATCCAGAGCATGCTGAGAAGGAACCGATGCTCAGTCAGGTAGTGGATGAGTCTAACAGGGACACTTTCATCGCTGGCCCTGTTCATCGTGTTAGGGAGACTCCACCTCCCCCCCTTCAGTATCATCTAGCTGCTCACTGGATAAAGGACATGACGCTAGAGACAATCTCAGTTCCTGTTTCCGAAGAGAGGAGGTCTTCTCTCGCGTGGTGTAAGAACAGCTTTCTTCTCAAGGAAGTCTACCTTTGGCTGTTCAGAAACACGACCGCCGTCTCCTCTCGGACGCATCAGACACGGGCTGGGGTGCGACTTTGGACGGACAAGAATGCTCGGGAACATGGAATCAGGAGCAAAGGACACTTCACATCAATTGCAAGGAGTTGTTGGCGGTTATTCTGGCCTTGATAAACTTCAAGTCCCTCCAGCTTAACAAAGTGGTGGAGGTGGACTCTGACAACACCACAGCCCTGGCTTACATCTTCAAGCAGGGAGGGACTCTTTCGTGGAAGTTGTTCTAGATCGCAAGGGACCTACTCATCTGGTCTAAAGATCGAAAGCTAACTGGTAACGAGGTTCATTCAGGGCGGTATGAATGTCATGGCAGATCACCTCAGACGGAAGGGTCAGGTCATCCCCACAGAGTGGACCCTTCTCAAGAATGTTTGCAACAGACTTTGGGCCCTGTGGGGTCAGCCAACCATAGATCTGTTCACTACCTCGATAACCTAGAGACTCCTGTTGTATTGTTCTCCGATTCCAGACCCAGCAGCAGTTCACGTGGATGCTTTTCTGCTGGATTGGTTCCATCTCGACCTGTATGCATTCCCGCCGTTCAAGATTGTCAACAGGGTACTTCAGAAGTTCTCCTCTCACAAAGGGACACGGCTGACGTTGGTTGGCTCCGCTCTGGTCCGCGAGAGAATGGTTCTTAGAGGTACTGCAATGGCTGGTCGACATTCCCAGGACTCTTCCTCTAGGAGTGAACCTTCTAAGTCTACCTCACGTAAAGAAGGTACACCCAATCCTCCACGCTCTTCGTCTGACTGCCTTCAGACTTTCGAAAGACTCTCAAGAGCTAGGGGCTTTTCGAAGGAGGCAGCCAGAGCGATTGCCAAAGCAAGGAGAACATCCACTCTCAGAATCTATCAGTCTCAAGGGGAAGTCTTCCGTAGCTGGTACAAGACCAATGCAGTTTCCTCAACCAGTACCACTGTAACCCAGATTGCTGACTTCCTGTTATATCTAAGGAAAGTAAGATCCCTTTCAGCTCCTACGATCAAGGGTTACAGAAGTATGTTGGCAGCGGTTTTCCGCCACAGAGGCTTGGATCTTTCCACCAACAAAGATCTACAGGACCTCCCTAGGTCTTTTGAGACCTCAAAGGAACGTCGGTTGTCCACTCCAGGCTGGAATCTAGACGTGGTCCTAAGGTTCCTTATGTCATCAAGATTTGAACCTCTCCAATCAGCCTCTTTTTAGGACCTCACATTAAAAACTCTTTTCCTCGTGTGCTTGACAACAGCTAAAAGAGTAAGTGAGATCCACGCCTTCAGCAGGATCATTGTTTTCACATCTGAAACGGCTACATGTTCCTTGCAGCTCGGTTTTTGCTAAACGAGCTTCCTTCACGTCCTTGGCCTAAGTCGTTCGAGATCCCAAGCCTGTCCAACTTGGTGGGGAATGATCTGAAGAGAGTACTTTGCTCAGTTAGAGCTCTTAGGTACTATCTAAAAAGGTCTTAACCTTTACAAGGACAATCAGAAGCCTTATAGTGTGCTATCAAGAAACCTTCTTTTCCAAGTTCTAAGAACTCAGTTTCTTACTATTCAGGCTTCTGATTAGAGAAACACATTCTCATCTGAAGGAAGAAGACCTTGCTTTGCTGAAGGTAAGGACACATGAAGTGGGAGCTGTGGCTACTTCAGTGGCCTTCAAACAGAACCATTCTCTGCAGAGTGTTATGGATGCAACCTATTGGAGAAGCAAGTCAGTGTTCGCATCATTCTATCTCAAAGATGTCCAGTCTCTTTACGAGTACTGCTACACCCTGGGACCATTCGTGGCAACGAATGCAGTAGTAGGCGAGGGCTCAGCCACTACATTCCCATAATCCCATAACCTTTTAACCTTTCTCTTGAATACTTTTTATGGGTTGTACGGTCGGCTAAGAAGCCTTCCACATCCTTTTTGATTTGGCGGGTGGTCAATTCTTTCTTGAGAAGCGCCGAGGTTAAAGGTTGTGATGAGGTCCTTTAGTATGGGTTGCAGCCCTGTATACTTTAGCACCTTTGAGTTGATTCAGCCTCCCAAGAGGAACGCTGCGCTCAGTAAGGAAGACGATCTTATTAAAGGCAGAGTAACGGTTCAAGTCGACTTCCTTACCAGGTACTTATTATTTCATTGTTATTGTGGATAACTGATTATATGAAATACGGGATACTTAGCTATCCTTTAGTCTTGTACAGTACACTGGTTTTTCACCCCCCCCCCTGGGTGTGAATCAGCTACATGATTATCGGGTAAGTTTAATATTGAAAAATGTTATTTTTATTAGTAAAATAAATTTTTGAATATACTTACCCGATAATCATGATTTAATCGACCCTCCCTTCCTCCCCATAGAGAACCAGTGGACCGAGGAATAATTGAGGAGGTGTCAACAAGAAGTACTTGAGTACCTGGCCACAGGTGGCGCTGGTAAGTACACCCCCTTCTAGTATTGTGATAGCTGGCGTATCCCTCCATAGAATTCTGTCGGGCAACGGAGTTGACAGCTACATGATTATCGGGTAAGTATATTCAAAAATTTATTTTACTAATAAAAATAACATAATTCTTGCTTTCTCAAAATAAAAATTTCATGATTTTTCAATCGTGTTCTTTCTTAAGAACATTGGATATTCCATGAAAGCTTTGGGAAAATTTGCGCAATGCCTACATATGCAAATTTAAACCATAATTTTTCAATATTAAACTTACCCGATAATCATGTAGCTGTCAACTCCGTTGCCCGACAGAATTCTATGGAGGGATACGCCAGCTATCACAATACTAGAAGGGGGTGTACTTACCAGCGCCACCTGTGGCCAGGTACTCAATCATTTGTTGTTTACACCTCCTCAATTATTCCTCTGTCGTGCTTCCGGCTAGACGTTCTGGGATACGCTCATGGTCTTCGAGTTTATTCATGGATATTTGGTGAAGTATTCTCTTAGATTAACGGCTGTCGCATACTGGAATCCTTTTTATATTAGCTAGTTAGCTTTTATATAAACTCTGATTAACGGTTAATGAATTTTTGCTTGTTTTTTGGATCACCCTTTGACTTACTCTTTGAAACAAGATGTCTGACGTTTCGCAAGCTCCCTCCCATAGACGATGTAGGTCTTGCAATAGGCGTATTCCGAAGGTCTCGGTAGATCCTCACACCGCTTGTTCTGACTGTAGGGACAGGCCCTGTCTATTAGAAAATCGGTGTGAGGAGTGCGCCGGACTTTCGGAATAGGATTTTGTACGTCTTTTAAAATATTCATCCAAGTTAGAGAGAACTAGAGCTAGGAGAAGTTCTTCTCACTCTTCTATGTTTTCCTCACCTCATGATCCCCTACCTTTTCCTACCCCTGTAGTGGCTACCCCCGAACCTACTGTGTGCCCTCCGCCTGATATGTCAACTGTTTTGCGTGCTATTCAGGCTTTAGGAGATAAAGTAGAATCAGTGGTAAGTGACCATAAGTCTCTGATGGCCGAGGTTAAAGAACTGAAGGTCAAGAGTGCAGTGGGTGGAAATAGTGCCAGTGCTGTGACGAGTGCTAGTGTCTGTGCAGTGCCAAGTGCTAGTGGTGCCAGTGTGGTGCGTGAGGATTTTTCTGTGCGAGCCAGTCGTCCTCCCAGTCCGGGACCTCTTGCAAGCTCCCATGCCCAGGGGAGAAGCAATGTCGAAGGGCTTAAGGGTTCGACAGGCCTTGTTAGGCGCACAGAATTATCCTCGGTGGTTGCGGGCGTGTCTTCCTCATGATTATCGGGTAAGTATATTCAAAAATTTATTTTATTAATAAAAATAACATATTTGAGATCTAGTTTCCATTTTACCTGTTTCATTGAGGTTGATTACTAATTTTGTTTGTTGTCCTCTAGAGCAAATATCTGTTGGCATTCTGTTCCAAAGCTTCTATTCATCAATTTTATGATTCTTCCTTCTTTTAATGATTCCTGTTTTTTTTTTTTTTTTTTTTGTCGGTGCATTTTTGTAATTTTAATAATTTGTGTAGTAATGAACTTTTATAATTTATTTCCCCAGAATTTGCTCATTACGACTTGTTCCCCCGAGCCCTTGGCGAAATCATCGAAGCCTATCATGTCCGAGAACTACACCTGAGTTTAACCCAGGGCTTATGGCGGCATCGTATGTGGGGATACCCGGTGATGGATGCTCCCCCCGGGGCACAGCTCTGGGTTTGGTTTAATCCCAACGTAAACAAGTTAGTCTATTCTCCTTTTCTCTTGAGTAGATACAATTAACTCTTTTACCCCCGGCTACCCTTTTACCCCCAGGCTACCCTTTTACCCCCAGGCTACCCTTTTACCCCTAGGCTACCCTTTTATCCCCAGGCTACCCTTTTATCCCCAGGCTACCCTTTTATCCCCAGGCTACCCTTTTACCCCCAGGCTACCCTTTTATCCCCAGGCTACCCTTTTATCCCCAGGCTACCCTTTTACCCCGAGGGTACCCTTTTACCCCTAGGCTACCCTTTTACCCCTAGGCTATTTGGAACTTTCCAACCCTTAACCCCCAGGCGTTTTCTTTTTCCAAGCTCATTTTGCAATATATATTTTTTAAATTGCTCTAACAGCCTTAATTTTCGTCATAGAAAGGTCAGGTTGGTCTCATTCTTTTGGAAAATGCCTGAAGTTTCTCATAAAGTTATCAAAAATATATAAAAAAAAAAAATGTATATAGCAGTTTTTTGCAAGGACGTACCGGTACGTCCATGGGGGTAAAGGGATGAGTTTTGTGAAACGTACCAGTACGTCCATTGGGGGTAAAAGGGTTAAGCATTATTTTTTTTGACACCAGAAAAGCTTCATTTGACCAATTGGTATTACAGGATACTGTATTAGGATTTCAAAGGAACTAAGTAGTGGTTTCCTTTGTATGATTTGCCTCTCTTTGTATTTAGTGGAACATCTTGTAATATTTTTTAAATTCAAGTTTTAGTTATGTCTGTTATAGAAAATTATAAATCTTATGGCCTTGGTTAACCTTATTACCATTGATAAAAAAATGAAGATGAAATGATCACTGGCTGTTGCATAGCTTCACATGTTAATAAGCTGCTAATTTATATTTATTTTTTGTGTTGATAAATGCTTATTCTTATCCTCTATTTCGTATAGCTTAGACCAGACGTGGAGGGATCTTGTGAATGCGTTAAGTGGGCTCGTTTGTGCATCGTTGAATTTTATCGACTCCACAAACACAGTTTCTCCTGAACTGAGCTATAGACCGCAGGGCCTTGCAGAAGAATGGTAGGTAACAATTTTACTTCTATGTAAATTAGCATAAGGGTTTACCATTTAAGATTCACCACAGGTACATTAACCCTTTTACCCCCAAGCTATTTGGAAATTTCCAACCCTTAACCCCCAAGGGTTATTTTTTTTCAAGCACATTTTGCAGTATATTTTTTTTTAAATTGCTCTAACTGCTTTAATTTTCATCATAGAGAGGTCAGGTTGGTCTCATTCTCTTGGAAAATGCCCAAAGTTTCTCAAAACATTATCAAAATTATGAAAAGAAAATTTAAATAGCAGTTTTTCGCAAGGACGTACCGGTACGTCCATGGGGGTAAAGTGACGAGTTTTGTGAAACGTACCAGTACGTCCTTTGGTGGTAAAAGGGTTAACTACTGTAATTATGAGTTATACATTGTACCAATTTTATTGATGAATGTTGTGCAAATCAACAATTTTGTATAGCAATATAGTTTTCCTTTTTCACTTTTACAAACATATTAGAATGAATATTGCTGACATCCAGTCTTAATAAAACCGTTGACATGTTTTGGTTTTCATCTATTTCATAAAGTTATGATCTTGTCTATCAGAAATTTAGAAATCGATGTATAATGTTAAAGTAGTGATTTTGATGATTTAAAGTATTGATTATAAAGAATAAGAGTTTATTCGGTATCTAGTTTTTGTATTTAAAACACTAGCTTAGTTTTCTCCTCAAAACTACTTGAAAAAGGCTGTAAGGATTAAGAAAATGCAGCTATTTGAAATGTCAAACAGATGAATAATTTTTGTTTCATTGAGAAAATTATTCAGGATATTGCACAAATAATTAAATTAAGATATTAAAATGGAGGTAAAGTAGTCATATCTGAAGTAATATGGTATTTAGAGTTTAAGGAGAATTGTAGTACCTGTATTCTGTAACTATCAACATTCAGTAGCATAAAATTTACAAGAGTTTTGGGTCAAGGCAAGTGCCCTAAGAATAAACTTTATTTTGCCATTTTTGGCAGTTATAATAGTGTGGTTGTGAAATAGTAGAAAATGTAACTACTGTATTAATACACATACATATACCAAAGGCACTTCCCCCAATTTTGGGGGGTAGCCGACATCAACAAAGAAACAAAAACAAAAGGGGACCTCTACTCTCTACGTTCCTCTCAGCCTAACAAGGGACTCAACCGAGTTCAGCTGGTACTGCTAGGGTGTCACAGCCCACCCTCCCACATTATCCACCACAGATGAAGCTTCATAATGCTGAATCCCCTACTGCTGCTACCTCCGCGGTCATCTAAGGCAAAATAACACAGAGCTACGAAAAATACGTCCAAATGTTCACGGGTGCTAACAAGGAATGATGGGAGAAGGATAGGTAGTGGAGATGGGGGGTGGGGGTGGCAGTAGCTGTAGTGAACGACACCTCGTAGTAACGGGGGATTTTGAGGAGGGAGAAGTCTAATTGAAAAGGGATCTCTGGTAGTGGTATCACTCGCCCCAGTTTTAATACCGACACCCTTTAGGGGTGAGCGAGCTGGGTATATTCCTGGCATTCCATGCAACTTTTTTCTCTGGTATATTTAGCAATATTTATAACTTTGAAATGGTGCTTTAAGGAGCATTTCACTGGGCGACACAGGTTCCTCGCCCAGAAATAGATTTTTCCTTCGTCAAAATCCCTTTTTTGGGATGTTTATAAATAAGGCAGTCATGGTATTTGCATTGTTTCAAGACTCTCAAGCAAATAGATTTACCCTATTAGAGTCTGACCTTTAAGTGAAAGAACTGATAATTTTTCTTTGCAATTTAGAATATAAATTCAGTGGCCACTTTCCTCTTGGTAAGGGTAGAAGGGACTCTTTATCTATAGTAAGCAGCTCTTCTAGGAGAAGGACACTCCAAAATCAAACCATTGTTCTCTAGTCTTGGGTAGTGCCATAGCCTCTGTACCATGGTCTTCCACTGTCTTGGGTTAGAGTTTTCTTGCCTGAGGGTACACTCTGGCACACTATTCTATCTTATTTCTCTTCCTCTTGTTTTTTTAAAGTTTTCATAGTTTATATAGGAGATATTTATTTTAATGTTGTTACTGTTTTTGAAATATTTTATTTTTCCTTGTTTCCTTTCCTCACTGGGCTATTTTCCCTGTTGGAGCCCCTGGGCTTATAGCATCCTGCTTTTCCAACTAGGGTTGTAGCTTAGCAATTAATAATAATAATTATAGTACAGTATTATTTTTTCTTGGTGTGTACTATAAAAAAAGGGTAAGGGTATTTCTGGATACTGTACTTTGTCAGTCTTTTGCTCTTAGAAGGAAATTTTTCAATATTAATCTTACCCGATGATCATGTAGCTGTCAACTCCGTTGCCCGACAGAAATCTAAGGTCGGGATACGCCAGCGATCGCTATACAGGTGGGGGTGTACACAACAGCGCCATCTGTGAGCAGGTACTCAAGTACTTCTTGTCAACAAGAACTCAATTTTTCCTCTGTCGTGCCACCGGCAAGACCTACTTGGATACGCTGTTGATTCTGGAGTTGTTTCTCACGATTTTGGTGATGTATTCGCTCTAGATTTTAGCCTTCGCTATTCAGGAAGCTTTATCATTAGCTTAGCAAGCTTTTTGATTTAATTTGGATTAATTGTTAACGAACTTTGCTAGATTTTGGAATCCCCCCTTGACTATTTCTACAATTCAAGATGTCTGACCAGTCTCAAGTCCCTAAGTACAGGCAGTGTAGTGTTAGGGCTTGTACTAGGCGTCTTCCGAAGGCCTCCATAGATCCTCACACCGTTTGTTCCAATTGTAGGGGTAAATCCTGTCAATTGGAAGATCGATGTGAGGGATGCGTTGGGCTTTCGGAATTCGATTTTAACGAATTCCTTAAAAATGCACGTAGGCTAGAGAAGGATAGGATCAGGAGGAGTTCTTCTCGCCCTGTGGATTTTTCCTCTCCCCATGCCCCTCAACCTTTTCCTTCCCCTGTAGTGGTGACTCCCGACCCTGCTACTAGTGCTCAGCCATCCATGGCGGATATGATGCGTGCCATTCAGGCTCTTGGTGACAGAGTGGAGTCATTGGCTAATGACCGTAATCAGCTTTTGGCAGATGTCAAAGAGCTGAAAGCGAAAAGTGCAGTGGGAAGTGTTGTTAGTGCAAGTGAAGTGAAAAGTGTCAGTGTCAGTGTTGCGCATGAGGGTACATCTGTTCGTGCCAGTCGTCCTCCCAGTCCGGGACCTCTTGCAAGCTCCCAAGCCCAGGGGAGAAGCAATGTCGAAGGACCAAAGGGTTCGGCAGGCCTTGATCAGCGTACGGATGTACCCTCAGTGGTTGCGGACTTATCTGTCAGAGATCGTCCCATCCACAAACAGACGAATGAGCCCTATCATTCCTCGTCTGTGGAAGAAGTTTCAAGGAGGAAACGATGGACCAAGGTCTCACGACCGCTCAAGCGTAAGGTCCCTTCCGAGCGAGTCCAACGGCCCAGGTGTAGCCACTGGGTCAGTTCGGACTCGCCGCAGTCTTCCGAAGACTGCACACCTCCCAAGAGAGGTAGAGTGGTTCCACAACAGGCTACTGCTCCGTCTGTTGCTGCTCCAACCACGGTAGACCCTAAGTGGTCCATGCTGCAGACTATGCAGTCTCAGCTTGCTGCGTTCATGCAAGAGTATCATGCTGAGAAGGTTGACACTGCACCTGTTAACCTACAACCTGCCACAGTTGTGCGCTCAGCAGATACTGCGGCTGCCTGCTCCCACACTCCACCTGTGAGAGCTCCACCACCGATGCGCAGTCCACCCTGCCAGACGCATGTTCTTGCTGCACCATCCGTTAACATGCGTGAGCTACCGCATCAGCAGTGGGAAGGTGCTGTAGAGCTGCCGGGTTCTGACACTATGCGGCATGCTCCGCAACCCATGCGGCATGCTCCGCATCCCATACGGCATGCTCCGCTACCCACGGCAACCCCTCCCACGCACCAGCACTCTGCTTTTGTTGTTGCCAGCTCGCAGACTGACCAGCAGCGGCATGATGTTGGATCCGCAGCAGCTACGCATGCACCCGTGCTGCCGGATTCAGCCGTTCAGCTTTCTGCTCCGCCTTTGCCACTTCCTACTCAGCTTTCGGATGATGGAGTATCGGATGACGAAGCTGCACATTTGGATGAACCGCACTCCGACTTTGAAGGGCCCAAGTCTACGCCTCCCTCCTTAGACTTTCGTAAAGTCCTTGCCTTGTTCAGGGACTTGTATCCTGAACAGTTTGTGTCTGCAACCCCTCGCTCTCCTCCCTCCGAGTTTGCTCTGGGCATGCAGTCTGCTGCTCCTGCCTTCACCAAGCTTGTCCTCGCACGCTCATCCAAGAGAGCTTTGAGGGTTATGGGAGAGTGGTTGCAGTCCAAGAAACAACTGGGAAAGACTGCTTTCATCTTTCCGCCTACCAAGCTTGCTTCCAAGTCTAGCGTCTGGTATGCCACGGGAGAGGAACCCGGCTTGGGAGTTCCTGCCTCTGCCCAGGGCGACTTCTCAAGTCTGGTTGACTCTCCCCGCAGGCTGGCTATGAGACGATCGAAGATTTGCTGGTCCTTTTCTGACATGGATCATCTGTTGAAGGGAGTCTTTCGTGCTTTTGAGATCTTCAACTTCCTCGATTGGTGTTTGGGAGCGTTGAGCAGAAAGACTTCCCCTTCGGATAAGGACTCTGCCATGCTGATCATGTCTAGCATGGACAAAGCCATTCGGGATGGGTCTGGTGAACTTGCGGCTTCGTACGTGTCGGGAGTGCTTAAGAAGAGAGAACATCTTTGCTCCTTCTTGTCGGCTGGTATCACTCCTTGCCAGAAGTCGGAGTTGTTGTTTGCTCCTCTCTCCAAGTGTCTGTTTCCGGAGGAGCTGATCAAGGGGATGGCTGCCTCACTGATCCAGAAGGATACCCATGATCTGATGGCATCTTCCGCACGTAAGGCTAAAGCTTTACCTTCCGTGCCTAGACCTTTCCGTCCTGCAGCAGTAGACACACCAGCAACTAGGTTCATCCCGCCCTTTCGTGGCAGAATCTCCAGCAGAGGATGTACCCGTGCCGACAGTCACCGTGGCAAATCCAAGAAGGGTTCCAAGTCCGCTAAAGGCAGGATCTGACTGCCTTCCTCTCCAGACAGCAGTGGGAGCCAGGCTCAAGAACTTCTGGCAAGCTTGGGAGAGCAGAGGTGCAGACGCTCAGTCTGTGAAGTGGCTAAAGGAGGGGTACAGAATTCCGTTCTGCCGCAGTCCCCCTCTAGCTACATCTCCCATCAACCTCTCTCCCAACTACAAGGAGAAGGACAAGAGGCTAGCGTTGCAACAAGAGGTGTCGCTCTTGCTACAAAAGGGAGCGGTAGTCATAGTCCGGGACCATCAATCCCCGGGCTTCTACAACCGTCTCTTCCTGGTAGCGAAGAAGACAGGAGGTTGGAGACCGGTGCTGGACGTCAGTGCTCTCAATGCTTTTGTCACCAAGCAGACGTTCACGATGGAGACGACGAAGTCGGTCCTAGCAGCGGTCAGGAAGGAGGACTGGATGGTCTCGTTAGACCTGAAAGACGCGTACTTTCACGTCCCCATCCATCCAGACTCCCAACCTTTCCTAAGGTTCGTCTTTGGAAAGGTTGTGTACCAGTTCCAAGCCCTGTGCTTTGGCCTAAGCACGGCACCTCTTGTGTTTACCAAACTGATGAGGAATATTGCCAAATTCCTTCACTTGGCAGACATCAGAGCCTCCCTCTATTTGGACGACTGGCTTTTAAGAGCTCCGTCAAGTCGTCGCTGTCTGGAGAATCTCAGATGGACTATGGATCTGACCAAGGAATTGGGCCTCCTGGTCAATATAGAGAAGTCCCAACTCGTCCCATCCCAGACCATTGTCTATCTAGGTATGGAGATTCAGAGTCGAGCTTTTCGGGCTTTTCCGTCGGCCCCAAGGATCAATCAAGCCCTAGAATGCATCCAGAGCATGCTGAGAAGGAACCGATGTTCAGTCAGGCAGTGGATGAGCCTAACAGGGACTCTTTCATCGCTGGCTCAGTTCATCGAGTTAGGGAGACTCCACCTCCGCCCCCTTCAGTATCATCTAGCTGCTCACTGGAGAAAGGACATGACGCTAGAGGCGGTCTCAGTGCCTGTTTCCGAAGAGATGAGGTCTACACTGACGTGGTGGAAGAACAGCATTCTTCTCAAGGAAGGTCTACCTTTGGCGGTTCAGACCCCCGACCACCGTCTCTTCTCGGACGCATCGGACACGGGCTGGGGTGCGACACTGGACGGACAGGAATGCTCGGGCACGTGGAATCAGGAGCAAAGGACACTTCACATCAACTGCAAGGAGCTTTTGGCAGTTCATCTGGCCTTGATAAACTTCAAGTCCCTCCAGCTAAGCAAGGTGGTGGAGGTGAACTCCGACAACACCACAGCCTTGGCTTACATCTCCAAGCAAGGAGGGACTCATTCGAGGAAGTTGTTCGAGATCGCAAGGGACCTCCTCATTTGGTCAAAAGATCGAAAGCTTTCGCTGGTAACGAGGTTCATTCAGGGCGACATGAATGTCATGGCAGATCGCCTCAGCCGGAAGGGTCAGGTCATCCCCACAGAGTGGACCCTTCACAAGAATGTTTGCAGCAGACTATGGGCCCTGTGGGGTCAGCCCACCATAGATCTATTCGCTACCTCGATGACCAAGAGGCTCCCGATGTATTGTTCTCCGATTCCAGACCCAGCAGCAGTTCACGTGGATGCCTTTCTGCTGGATTGGTCCCATCTAGACCTGTATGCGTTCCCTCCGTTCAAGATTGTCAACAGGGTACTTCAGAAGTTCGCCTCTCACGAAGGGACACGGTTGACGTTGGTTGCTCCCCTCTGGCCTGCGAGAGAATGGTTCACCGAGGTACTGCAATGGCTAGTGGACGTTCCCAGGACTCTGCCTCTAAGAGTGGACCTTCTGCGTCGGCCTCACGTAAAGAAGGTACACCCAAGCCTCCACGCTCTTCGTCTGACTGCCTTCAGACTATCGAAAGACTCTCAAGAGCTAGAGGCTTTTCGAAGGAGGCAGCCAGAGCGATTGCCAGAGCAAGGAGGACATCCACTCTCAGAGTCTATCAGTCAAAATGGGAAGTCTTCCGAAGCTGGTGCAAGGCGAATGCAGTTTCCTCAACCAGTACCTCTGTAACACAGATAGCTGACTTCCTGTTACATCTAAGGAATGTAAGATCCCTATCAGCTCCTACGATCAAGGGTTACAGGAGTATGTTGGCAGCGGTCTTCCGCCACAGAGGCTTGGATCTTTCCTCCAACAAAGATCTACAGGACCTCCTTAGGTCTTTTGAGACCTCAAAGGAACGTCGGTTGTCCACACCAGGCTGGAACCTAGACGTGGTTTTAAGGTTCCTGATGTCATCAAGATTCGAACCGCTTCAATCAGCCTCTTTTAAGGATCTCACATTAAAGACTCTTTTCCTCGTTTGCTTAGCAACAGCTAAAAGAGTCAGTGAGATCCACGCCTTCAGCAGGAACATAGGTTTTACATCTGAAACGGCTACATGTTCCTTGCAGCTCGGTTTTTTGGCTAAAAACGAGCTTCCTTCCCATCCTTGGCCCAAGTCGTTCGAGATCCCAAGCCTGTCCAACTTGGTGGGGAACGAACTAGAGAGAGTACTTTGCCCAGTAAGAGCTCTTAAGTACTATTTAAGACGGACAAAGCCATTACGAGGACAATCAGAAGCTTTATGGTGTTCTATCAAGAAGCCTGCTCTACCGATGTCTAAGAACGCAGTTTCTTACTACATCAGGCTTCTGATTAGAGAGGCACATTCTCATCTGAAGGAAGAAGACCTTGCTTTGCTGAAGGTGAGGACACATGAAGTTAGGGCTGTCGCTACTTCAGTGGCCTTCAAACAGAACCGTTCTCTGCAAAGTGTTATGGATGCAACCTATTGGAGAAGCAAGTCAGTGTTCGCATCATTCTATCTCAAAGATGTCCAGTCTCTTTACGAGAACTGCTACACCCTGGGACCATTCGTAGCAGCGAGTGCAGTAGTAGGTGAGGGCTCAGCCACTACATTCCCATAATCCCATAACCTTTTTTTAATCTTTCTCTTGAAATACTTTTTATTGTTGTTTTTGGGTTGTACGGAAGGCTAAGAAGTCTTCCGCATCCTGGTTGATTTGGCGGGTGGTCAAATTCTTTCTTGAGAAGCGCCTAGATTAGAGGTTGTGATGAGGTCCTTTAATATGGGTTGCAGCCCTTCATACTTCAGCACCTAGGAGTCGTTCAGCATCCTAAGAGGACCGCTAGGCTCAGTAAGGAAGACGTACTTAAAAAAGGCAGAGTAATGGTTCAAGTCGACTTCCTTACCAGGTACTTATTTATTTTATGTTTGTTATTTTGAATAACTGCTAAAATGAAATACGGGATACTTAGCTTCTAATGTTAACATGTATGCTGGTCTCCACCCACCACCCTGGGTGTGAATCAGCTACATGATCATCGGGTAAGATTAATATTGAAAAATGTTATTTTCATTAGTAAAATAAATTTTTGAATATACTTACCCGATGATCATGAATTTAAGGACCCGCCCTTCCTCCCCATAGAGAACCAGTGGACCGAGGAGAAAATTGAGTTCTTGTTGACAAGAAGTACTTGAGTACCTGCTCACAGATGGCGCTGTTGTGTACACCCCCACCTGTATAGCGATCGCTGGCGTATCCCGACCTTAGATTTCTGTCGGGCAACGGAGTTGACAGCTACATGATCATCGGGTAAGTATATTCAAAAATTTATTTTACTAATGAAAATAACATATTTCAACAAATTTAATACAGAATTTTCATGAAATTAAACTAGTTATAAGAAAAATTACAAAATACAGTATGCAGTTAGAGGGGATACTGTACATTCAAAAAGTGCATCTCTTGGTTCTGCATTTATTTGGAGTTGAATACGGTATTACTGTGGCCTGATCGGTAACGTCTCTGTCTGGTGTTTGCCAGTCGGGGGTTCGAGTCCCGCTCAGACTCGTTATTGCCATTAGTGTCTGCAACCTTACCATCCTTGTGAGCTAAGGTTGGCGGGTTTGGGGGAGCCTATAGGTCTTTCTGCTGAATCATCAGCACCCACTGCCTGGCCCTCCCTGGTCCTAGCTTGGGTGGAGAGGAGGCTTGGGCGCTGATCATATAATATATGGTCAGTCTCTAGGGCATTTTTCTGATTGCTAGGGCAATGTCACTGTCCCTTGCCTCTGCCATTCATGAGCGACCTTTAAAACTTTATAGTAGCTTAGTTCTTGAAGTGTTTCAGATTTTTCCTTAAATAATTATTTCCACTGATATCATACTTGTAATGCTTTTAAAATTCTATACAGTATTTCTTTATTAACAGGTATTCATCCAATTCGTCCTACTTGCGATATGCTGCTCTGCCCAGAGAAAATGTCTGCACAGAGAATCTAACGCCATGGAAGAAGCTGTTACCTTGTGATACAAAGGTAAGTGAACTGGTTTCAAGTATTTGGTTATAAGTCAGTTTATTAGTAGAATTTTCTATTGTTTTTTCTTTACTAATAGTTACAGCATTGTAATCAGGGGTCCGGTTGAAGAGTAAATACAGCAGGAATTCATTTTGTATTACATTTACAAAACTTAGTGATAAACTATTTCATAGTTGGAAAACTACTGTATTGTACAGAAAAAAATAATAAAGATGCTGGATTTTGATGATTTGATATGAAAAAAATAATGGTTCTGTATATAAATATTATGAATGGTTATCTCTATAAGGCTAAAATAAATTGAATATACAGGAATATACAGAAAAAGAAATAGCTCTTTGGCAAGTACTGTGAAAGGTGTAACCTTGAAAGATGATGCCGCCGCCCTGAATTGAAAATTATATTGATGTGCCTGAAAGAAAAAGCATTGTCTGCAATATCATAATAAAATTACTATGGATATTTTGTTTGGTATAAATTCTGAGTGTAAAAAGGATATTATTAGTAAAAAAGATGTTTGAGGGCCTTTGACTTTTTATATACTGTACTATTAAGGGTTTACTGTATATATATTTTTGATGTTAAATTAATTTTTTGCTTCGAATATTTTCCTCGTGTGAAATGGATATGATTAGTAAGGAAAAGATGTTCTGAGGATCTTGGTGCTTGTGCATATATTTTTATTCTTCATCCCCTAATCCTCTTGTTGTGGCCTGATTGGTAACGTCTCTGCCTGGTGTTTGCCAGTCAGGGGTTCGAGTCCCGCTCAGTCTCGTGAGTGCCATTAGTGTCTGCAACCTTACCATCCTTTGGGGGAGCCTATAGGTCTATCTGTTAGTCATCAGCAGCCATTTGCCTGGACCTCCCTGGTCCTAGCTTGGGTGGAGAGGAGGCTTGGGTGCTGATCATTTAAAATATGGTCAGTCTCTAGGGCACTGTCCTGCTTGCTAGGGCAATGTCACTGTCCCTTGCCTCTGCCATTCATGAGCGACCTTTAAACCTTTTGTGTCATCTTGAAGAGACTTCACTACAACCTGAAAAAAAGTGTAGAAAAATAAACACAATGCTAAACCTTGGCAATACTGTCTCACACATGATTTGAAAACACAGACACCATGGCAGTTGTGGAAAATTTCACTAAACTTGCATATGTTTCATGTATTGTTGGGTAATTGGAATGTTTCAAAATTCACCATGGTGCCCTTTTATAACATCAAAGAAAATGTAGGGTCCATATGGCACTTTTGCATTGAAATCCATTTGAAAAAGTGTTTGCCAGCAATACTTACCTTCTATGATGTCAGAATCCAAGGCGGGGTAGTGGGTGTAGTCTATTATTCCAGCTGCAAAATGTAGGATAATTGCGCATCGTCATACTGAAGCAAATGTTACTGCACCATCATTTGGACCCATGACTTCTAATCTAGGTTTAATATTACTGTAATGAAAATGTTGCCGACTGTTTTCACCTATATTGAAACTTTAATCGTGACACTTCATTGACTAACCAACCCAGTGGCAAATGAGAATTTTCACTTGATAGCCTGGTTAAACTGTCTTGTTAATAGCTAGCACTCATTACGGAGTTTGTAAAAATACCTTGGCTCCTCTATTGACATGTTGTTAAGTTTGCCGTAGGTGAACGCCAGGGATTTCCTTTACTGTCCTTCACAATTAGACAGAGAAGCGGGGTCTTATAGCTGTGATGGCCTACAACCATCCCCTCCACCTCCTTTTACAGTTGGTGTTGTTGAGGTTTTGGGCTTCCTTTATCTCGTATGACTGGATGCTCTTTTCTGGCCCCAGCAGGCATGCTCCACATACCTTTTAGACCTCATTGTTGTTTCCTTGGTAACTAACAGCTTTGAGGGGCCTCCTCCAGCAGTCCTACTTGAAGCATGTTTTACCTTCATGCTTTTGGGTTATTTTGTGAACCCCTCTAGATAAAGAATTTGATTTGGAGGCCACTTTGTCAGTTATCACTTTTATATGTAGAATTTCTACCAGTTTTCTTTGCAAGAGCAAGTAGATACATTTCTTTGCTTGATTTAACTAGCTGAGTATTGTTTAATTTTAGATCTCTGTTCTCATATTGACTTCCCATGCATCCGAGATCCATTGCTTGCTGATAAGGGCTGTAGGACTACTCATTCGACAGTTTTTCTACAGTGCAAAACTGTTGTAGATGATGACCAGATGTTTTCTAATCTGCTCTGACATTTTGGCCTGTTGATCTCGAGACTTGTTAGGTGTCTGAATTGGGATTCAGTCCTGTTACTCTGTTTTTTTATATTATGCCTCCTTTTTAACTCTTATCAAAGGTCTCTTTGTTCAACCTGGCACATAAGATAGTGCTTCTGTTGGCGCTGGCATCCATGTAATAATCATATTCCTTTTATGATGAAGTTGGTTAATCCATTCAGCATTCTCCTTCCTCTTCTTACACAGTGGAAGTCATTAGTCTTCTCTCTGGTTTTCTATTGCTATTTAGTCAGTTTACCTTTATTACGTTCTTTCTCCTAGGAAGAAATTGCTCAGGTCAAGATCAAAATCCCTTGCCTTTTAAGCCCTTGGGCTTATAGCATCTTGCTTTTTCCAACTAGGGTTGTAGCTTAGCTAGTAATAATAACAATAATAATAATAATAATAATAATAGCATTGCTATTCTTGTGGATGCTACTCGCACTGCCATAATGTTCTCCAAATTTTGTCTTCTTGCAGCTACTCATAAATCTTTTAATTTATTAATTTTCACTGATTGTTCTAGGGATCATGTTGTAAAGTTTGGAACATTTGCTTAATCATAGTCCTCATCTTTCATGTTCTGGATTCTTGTTGAAGGCTTCACTGTCTTTGATGTTTGTCTTTGTGCTTAATTTGCCCTGTGAGTGATATACCATCTGTCTGATCTGCTAATGGAAGGTTCAGTGTACGATAAGAATTCGATTGTAGTTATTTCTCAGTAACTTGTATATGTTGGCATACTACAGTACATGGCTTGTTGAAATGTGCATACTCAAGAATAGAAGAGACCTCTCTGTAACAATGTGAAAGCTGTAATTTTTGGCCATTTTTTAACCATATTCCTGTAAAGGGAAAAAAAAAAAAAAAAAAAAAAAAAAAAAAAAAAAAAATTAGCAGTGAAATAGGTTGTAAGGAAAAAATTTCTTTGTCTAATAAATTATATTTAAAACATGCCATTAACACTACATTATATTTTATTAAGTCCTTTATACAAAGTGTGTTAGTTTCTTAACAATGCTAATTTCTTTTTCAGAGTGGACTTTCAATGCTTCTCCACCCAACACCGCTGTATACTGCGCATTACCATGCCCTGTCAATTCATCTCCGGCCCTCTTGCAAAGTAAGTTCATGTTTTTTATTCTCCTAAATTAACCCTTTTACCCCCAGGGTATTTGGAAATTTCCAACCCATAACCCCCATGGCGTTATTTTTTTCCCAGCACCTTTTGCAGTATATTTTTTTTAAAATTGCTCCAACAGCCTTAATTTTTGTCATAGAGAGGTCAGGTTGGTTGCATTCTCTTGGAAAATGCCTGAATATTCTAAAAAAAAATTATCAAAAATATGAAAAAAATATTTTTTATGGCATTTTTTTGCAAGGACGTATCGGTACGTCCATGGGGGTAAAGGGATGAGTTTTGTGAAACGTACCAGTACGTCCTTTGGGGGTAAAAGGGTTAAAGAATCTGTAAATATTGAACAATATTTCTATCCATAGGCTTCTTTAGAGTTTTATGCAGAAAATTTTTTTTTAATAAACTTACGTATAAATTTTCAGCTATTTATTCTTATTTTAAGACTAACCGTCATCCTATTAAAGAACCCAGGTTTGTATTATTATTATTATTATTATTACTAGCCAAGCTACAACCCTAGTTGTTAAAGCAAGATGCTATAAGCCCAAGGGCTCCAATAGGGAAAAATAGTCCAGTGAGGAAAGGAAATAAGGAAATAAATAAATGATGAAAATAAGTTAACAATATATCATTCTAGAAACAGTAACAGCGTCAAAACAGATATGTTCTGTATAAACTATTAACAACGTCAAAAACAGATATGTCACATATAAACTATTATCAACGTCAAAAACAGATATGTCCTATATAAACTATTAACAACGTCAAAAACAGATATGTCCTATATAAACTATTAACAACGTCAAAACAGATATGTCCTGTATAAACTATTAACGTCAAAAACAGATATGTCATATATAAATTATAAAAATTTAGGAAAATTAGGAAAAATACAAATTACATTAAAATGTTATTTTTCCTTCTTTTAATGTGAAATAACATTTATAATAACGTTAATTTTGAATTTTACGATAACCTTAATTTTGCATTTTATAATAACCTTAATTTTGCATTTTATAATAACCTTAATTTTGCAGGACAAAGAATGTACCTCATCGCAGTTGGAGTTAGTCCAGGCTTTATCTCTGGTTCAAGACCCAACTGTGTCAATGAGTGGGCATCAGGACTGGAGTCTGACTCACCTATTTTCCGCTCCGCTGGTTTCTGTCTGCCCTTTGGCTTCCTCTTCTATGATTTATGTCGATGTGACCAGTAATGTAAGTCATAAATTGGTTTAAGTTATACAGTTTGTGAAAAAATCTCATATTCGGTCCTGTAGATATCTTTGAATAAACTTTGTTCAGAATTTTCTGATTTTGGGTAGTTTCATGTCTGGTGTAATCTTACAGTATCCTGAAATAGTGTACCTGTATTTTCTGGGCTCTGACCTGTGCCGCCCAGTGAAATGCTCCTTTAGCATCATTTCTAAGGTATATAAATGATGCTAAAGGAGCATTTCACTGGGCGGCACAGGTCTCTCGCCCAGAAATAGACTTTTCCTTCGTCAAAATCCCTTTTTTATTTTGAATGTAAGTCAGAAATTGGTTTAAGTTTTACAGTTTGTAAGAAATTCTCTTATATTCTGTTCTACAGATATCTTTGAACAAACGTTGTACAGAATTTTCTGATTCTAGTTAATTTCAACTCTGGTGTAATCTTACAGTATCTAAATAATGTACCTGTATTTTTTCTTCTGTTTGATCCATGGCTGGTTGCATTTTAACCCTTTTACCCCCAAAGGACGTACTGGTACGTTTCACAAAAGCCATCCCTTTACCCCCATGGATGTACCGGTATATCCTTGCAAAAAAAATGCTATAAAATTTTATTTTTCATATTTTTTATATTTTTTTTTGGAAAAATTCAGGCATTTTCCAAGAGAATGAGACCAACCTGACCTCTCTATGACAAAAATTTAGGCTGTTAGAGCAATTTGAAAAAAATATACTGTAAAATGTGCTGGGGAAAAAATAACCCCCTGGGGGTTAACGGTTGGAAATTTCCAAAGAGCCTGGGGGTAAAAGGGTTAATTCATGGCTGGTTGCATTTTAAGATGCTGTTAACCCTTTTACCCCTAGGCTATTTGGAACTTTCCAACCCTTTACACACAGTGGTTATTTTTTTTTTCAAACACATTTTGCTATATAATTTATTTAAATTGCTCTAACAGCCTTAATTTTCATCATAGAGAGGTCAGGTTGGTCTCATTCTCTTTGAAAATGCCCGAAGTTTCTGAAAAAATTATCAAAAATGTGCAAAAAAATTATAAATAGCAGTTTTTTGCAAGGACGTACCGGTACGTCCATGGGGGTAAAGGGATGGGATTTGTGAAACGTACCAGTACATCCTTTGGGGGTAAAAGGGTTAAGCAGTTTCATTAGTTTAGAATTATGTAAGCACTTTCAAATATCATTTGAAGACTTAAAAAGACCCCAGTGATTTGACATATTCCCATATATATGTGTAGTCTAGTTCTGTCAGAGAATTTTTTCTTAGTAGAATTTATCATCCTGTTAATTTGATTTAGATATAATGTTATTTATAATGTGTAAAGACAGACTAATGATAACATGAACTAAGTAGCTGTTGACTTTCTGGAGGAGAGGGAACACTAAGAAATAAACAGGGAACTTTAATTTATTCATGATGATAATTTTTATATGTATATAATGTATGCTACATTTTCTATATTTAGAATTTTTTCATATTCTCTCATGAGATACAGCATTTCTATATTTTGAATAAATGACCATAGAAATAATGTACATGACAGGTGATTCGAGAAGTCTCAATGTTTTATGCGATACTATTATTATTATAAATTATTTAAATGAAACAACAGATTCTCATCTATGTGTTACAGGTGCCTATACTCAAATTTTTTAGCGAGGCAGATTTGCACAGACTTGCAGCGGTGCCCTTTTAGCTCGGAAAAGTTTCCTGATCGCTGATTGGTTAGAATTATCTTGTCCAACCAATCAGCAATCAGGAAACTTTTCCGAGCTAAAAGGGCACCGCTGTGAGTCAGTGCATATCTGCCTCGCTAAATAAAATTTACTATAGTTAACTATACAATATTTCTTTGCATAATGTACTGTTGGCTTAAATAATTATTGGATGTGTCATATAACTTTTCCTTTGCATTTTTACTTATGTTTTGATACTCCTCTTTTACAGGGTAAGGGAGAATTTTCATTAACCCCCAAACCGGATTCAGTCGAAGAAAGCGGATCGGGCCTCAGCTTAAGAAAGTACGGTGTTTACGATATTAGAAAGACGGAACCAGCCGAGCCCTTTAACCTTGAGGCTCGTTACAAGTCCCGCCACATCTATGGATTCATAACCTCGCCTGTCCTCCATGTCTCCAGGTTTATTACAGGTAGATCACTTTTTGTATTTAATAGTTAACCCTTTTACCCCCAAAGGACGTACTGGTACGTTTCACAAAAGCCATCCCTTTACCCCCATGGACGTACCGGTACGTCCTTGCAAAATTTTTTTGAGAAAATTCAGGCATTTTCCAAGAGAATGAGACCAACCTGACCTCTCTATGACAAACATTAAGGCTGTTAGAGCAATTTAAAAAAAATATACTGCAAAATGTGCTGGGAAAATATTAACCCCCTGGGGGTTAAGGGTTGGAAATTTCCAAATAGCCTGGGGGTAAAAGGGTTAAAGGTTTAAAGGCTGCCCATGAATGGCAGAGGCAAGGGACAGTGACATTACCCTATCAAGCAGGACAATGCCCTAGTAACTGACCATATATCATATGATCAGCGCTCAAGCCCCCTCTCCACTCAAGCTAGGACCAGGGAGGGCCAGGCAATGATTGCTGATGACTCAATAGATAGACCTATAGTCTCCCCCACATCCCCCCTAACCTCAGCTCAAAAGGATGGTAAGGTTGCAGACACTAATGGCACTAACGAGACTGAGCGGGACTCGAACCTCCGACTGGCAAACACCAGGCAGAGACGTTATCAATCAGGCCACAGGAACCCTCAAGAGTTCAACACTTTTTCTTGGCCCCATGTTTATATCGCTCAACAGATTACTTTTCATCCAGTCCCTTTGGTTTTATACATTCCAGTTGTTTAACTTCTTTAACTGTACCATAATGTAATGGTCACTTTTCTCTTGAGAAAAATTCCTTCTAATGATCCCCGGGTGTGTCACTCGCTTCTCAAGCGTGTCTTGTATGATTATATAACAGTAGTGTATTTTTAGTTTTGTAGGCTCAATCCTTTGCATTCTTATTGAAAGATGAATTGTAGCTGATGTAGGCCCTGTGTACTCTGTACATAAGTTTGCCTCCAGTAACAAAAGCAGCTGTCTTAGCTTGAGATGCTTCCATTCTTGTCTGTTCTTGCTTTCACTAGAGGGTCATAAATCCATCGTTCGTTATAATCTATGCAAATTTGTGTGTCTTCGAATGTTTAACTTGATTATATTTTCCCTGATTTTAGGCTGCTTATACAGTCAACCTTTGTTGGATAGAGTCTTGGTTTTGTGATCTGGTTAAAACATTTAAGTTTTCATCCTTTGAACCTTCAGAATTCAGTCTCTTTATCTCTTTCAATATTTATCATTATTCTTTAACATTCCCACAATAATGCAATTACAAGGAAAAAGTTAGTACCCAAGCTCTCTAGAAATTACCCCATTGAATTAAAGAAAAGGTGCAGTCACATGTTAAATAACGTGAATAGAATATGTCATTGAAATTAATGATTTATTGCAACTTGATTTTGATTTCATTCTTTTCTAGAACTGGAACCTTTATTAACTGATTACCTCGATTGTAAAAAGCTGGAGGAATTTTTCAACATTTATTTTTTCTCTTTATTTGAGCAAAGAAAGCCTTTACATGCTCTCCTTGTCTAACATTTCTTGAAACATCATATATTAGAAGTTGTAGTATAGGAAAACACGTCATGAGACGAGATGAACAGTATATTGGGAGGAGGGCGATGGAAATGGAGGTACAGGGAACGAGAAGGAGAGGGAGACCAGAGCGTGGGTGGACTGTATCAAGGATGACCTTCGATCAAAGGGATTAACCGGTGATAAAAGTAGACTGAGGTGGTATGGTCATGTCATGAGAAGAGATGAACAGTATATTTGGAGGAGATTGATGGAAATGGAGGTACAGGGGACGAGAAGGAGAGGGAGACCAAAGCGAAGGTGGGTGGACTGTATCAAGGATGACCTTCGATCAAAGGGATTAACCGGTGATGAGGTGTAGGACAGAGGTAGATGGAGAAAGCTGGTCAGAAACATAGACCTCACATAAAAGTGGGAAATGATGCAGACAAAGAAGAAGAAGTTTAGGAAAACATGAGAATGAGGGATTTGCACAAAATCTTTGAATTAGTTAATTAAGATGCTTAATAGGGTATGACGTTGGTAATGCAAAATTACAGATTTCTAAAGTCTTTGGGCCTTCATATAGATACTCTTTATGATTCTTGTTAATAAATTTTGGTGATCCATAACACACCAAAGCACCAAGCAACACAAGAACACAGGGGAAAGAGGTAGATGATAGGATATAAGGGAATCGGTAAACCAGCGGTAACCACATGGGGACACAAAGGGTCGCACGGGATGTGAGAGAGCGGCGAGATGTTAATCACGCCGCGACCAGAAACTTACTGGTGACCGAGACCTAACCACGCGCTCTCGTTGACCCGGGTCGCCTCAGGGCGAGTATTCATCCGCCACAGAGGGACCCACTTTAGAAAGCGGAGATAGGGGAAACTACACAAAATTCTGGTCGGTTGGGAGGAGAATTCCAGATACTCCTAAGAAGGTAGTTCGAGGTAAGTACTGTTAGGAAAAATACAAATTGCTTAAAATTTTTGATTTTGTCTTTCAGGATATGGGCAGGAGAGTGGAAGCATAACTGTAAAATTCACAAACACTGGTTCAGAGGCCCTGCAATTAGTTTATCTGGAGGTCCTGCCTTGGTACTTACGACTTTTCCTCCACACTTCGCATGACCAAGATCAGCCATGTAAGTTGTTTTTTCTAGAAGTTGGAGGTTTTCTTAAAATATTAACCCTTTTACCCCCAAAGGACGTACTGGTATGTTTCACAAAACACATCCCTTAACCCCCATGGACGTACCGGTACGTCCTTGCAAAAAACTGCTATTTACAATTTTTTTTTGCATATTTTTGATAATTTTTTGAGAAACTTCAGGCATTTTCCAAGAGAATGAGACCAACCTGACCTCTCTATGATGAAAATTAAGGCTGTTAGAGCAATTTGAAAAATATATACTGCAAAATGTGCTTGAAAAACAAAATAACCCCTGGGGGTTAAGGGTTCGAAAGTTCCAAATAGCCTGGGGGTAAAAGGGTTAATAAATAAATTTGAATAATTTTCAAGACAACTGACCCCTTGGTTTATAAATAGTGGTATGATTGAAAGAGATTTTCACAGTAATGGTAGCAGCATATGCAGTATTATTCTCATTGTCTGTGAGACTATTTCTTTTGAGTTATTTTGATTGGCTTCCTTCCTTAGTTTTGATTTGTAACATAGACTTTGGTAATCTTATGCCATTAATCTTGTCTGTATATGTTGGATCTATACTCAATTTTTTTAATGAAGCGCATTTGCACTTACTTGCAGCGGTGCCCTTTTAGCTCGGAAAAGTTTCCTGCTATCTGATTGGTTAGAATTATCTTTTCCAACCAATTAGCAACCCGGAAACTTTTCCGGGCTAAAAGGGCACCCCTGGTAGTCGGTGCAATTCTGCCTCAATAAAAAAAAATTGACTATAGTTATGGTATTCATTTATTGATTGATAACGGGATTTAGAGTCTAGAAATTGGTTTTATCATGTCGAGTACAGTATTGAAAGGTACGGCATCAATCTGTGAGTTTATTAATAATATTTTTGAGCTGTCGAAGCCTGGCAGATTTATAGTGTTTTTCATAATTGTCTCTAATTCACTGTTTGTACTCATGAAAACTCTCTTTGATTCCATAATGATGAGTTCTTAAGTTATACTAATTCTCAAGAACTTCAGAAGAGGAAAAGGAAGTTTTCAACCTCATCCCACTGCTTTGCTATTTTAAATTTCTGAAGTTCAGGTGTCTCAATTGTGTTATATCTAAATGTTTATATCATTTTGGACAAACTTAATCACTTTGATTTTATAGTATAAATTATTTAAAAAGAAATATTGAAGATAAGGAGTGTCTTATTTGCAGTCACAGCTGTAATTACAAGATGTCTTGTACAAAACTATAGGGAACATTTTTTCCTCCACAGAGTTAATAATTTGAGATAATGTAGTAATTTGGTTTGTGGTAATATTGTTGTGTGCCTAAATTTCAGGATATTTGGCTTAAAGCAATCTGGATTGGTTGAGAACTCTGAGGTCAACATTTATAATTTTCACTAATTTATTTTGTCGTCTTTCAGTGTATGTCTCGAAACTAGCCACGGCCGTAGACCGTGAGCGCGGCTGGCTCTACGAAGCAGTGGTTGAAGTAGGTGGGAAATCCACAGTGGAATTAAGCCTCGAATTTTCTCGCGCCCTCTTAAAATGGCTGGAATACCCACCGGATGCTAACCATGGTTTCTACATACCAGCCGCAACTATTTCGGCAGTTCTTCCGACGCCAAAGAATGTGTCCGTCAATAATCTACAAGGAAGTAGTCTCAGAGAAAAGTAAGTTTTGTAATTTTGTATATTCTATTAGATATATAAGGGATTACATGAAAATTTAAGCTACCATTATTACAAAAGTATCCACTGAGGGGGGCAAGCCAGCCTCAACTTGGTGCCAGTCCCAAGCCCGGGTAAATGGGGAGGGTTGGCAGCAGGAAAGGCATCCGGTCATGAAAAATTAGCCAAAACCAATATGGCCAGTTGGAGATTGGGAACATCGACCCCACATAAAAGTGGGAAAAGATGCAGACAAAGAAGAAGAAGAAGAAGTAGTAGTTTTAAAATATCACCAATTCCCATGCTGTGGGCTGTGGCACCCTAGCAGTATCAGCCAAACTCGGTTGAGTCCCTGTCAGGCTGGGAGGAACGTAGAGAGGAAAGGTCCCCTTTTTTTCGTTTGTTTGATGTCGGCTATCCCCCAAAATTGGGGGAAGTGCCTTGGTATATGTATGTATGTATGTATGTATGTATGTACCAATTCCTTTTTGTGTTTTTTCTTTTTGGTATGCTGAAGGATTTGGTAAAAATAAAAGGTTGGTAGCTGGAGAAGGGAAAAATTAAAGAGGCTGTGGGTAGCCTGGTGAGAAGCAATCAAGCAACTTGAGGTACACAGATGCAAATTAAATGGCTGCTAGGGTTTTAAGCGGCACACCATTTGTTACTTGAGGTACACAGATGCAAAATAAATAGCAGCTAGAGTTTTAAGCGGCACACCATTTGTTACTTGAGGTACACAGATGAGTTTTAAGCGGCACACCATTTGTTACTTGAGGTGCACGGATGCAAAATGAATAGCAGCTAGAGTTTTAAGCGGCACACCATTGTTACTTGAGGTGCACGGATGCAAAATGAATAGCAGCTAGAGTTTTAAGTGGCACACCATTTGTTACTTGAGGTGCACGGATGCAAAATGAATAGCAGCTAGAGTTTTAAGCGGCACACCATTGTTACTTGAGGTGCACGGATGCAAAATGAATAGCAGCTAGAGTTTTAAGTGGCACACCATTTGTTACTTGAGGTGCACGGATGCAAAATGAATAGCAGCTAGAGTTTTAAGTGGCACACCATTTGTTACTTGAGGTGCACGGATGCAAAATGAATAGCAGCTAGAGTTTTAAGCGGCACACCATTGTTACTTGAGGTGCACGGATGCAAAATGAATAGCAGCTAGAGTTTTAAGCGGCACACCATTTGTTACTTGAGGTGCACTGATGCAAAATGAATAGCAGCTAGAGTTTTAAGCGGCACACCATTTGTTACTTGAGGTGCACGGATGCAAAATGAATAGCAGCTAGAGTTTTAAGTGGCACACCATTTGTTACTTGAGGTGCACAGATGCAAAATGAATAGCAGCTAGAGTTTTAAGTGGCACACCATTTGTTACTTGAGGTACACAGATGCAAAATGAATAGCAGCTAGAGTTTTAAGCAGCACACCATTTTTAATGTGATACATTGCTCTTGTGAGAAGGAACATTTAGATGTTATTAACACTTAAGTTGTTATACATGCATTGTATGTCAAAAAGCCATCTGTATGACAAGCATATTTTGCATATACTGTATATCATTTTAGGTGTTCATGGACAAAGGAAATACAGTACCCTAAAGTCAAGACTGATTATAGAAAAAAATTACTTTTTGATAGATCTTGGCCTAGGGTACAAGGCTACAGCTAATACCCTAATAATTTCTTGTAACTCTATGATTTTCTGTCATAATGCGAATGTTATAGATAGCTTTACCAGTAGCTCTAAATTCTAATTGATTTGGTAACAGTGACGCAATGATCATTGGAAACGTTCAAGGGATTTGGTTGCCATGAATGGGTAAAGAATTTTATTCTAAACAAGTGTCATGTGAATTATATTTGAAATACAATAATTGTTTGTGAGGCTCCACTTGGTACATGATTTGCATCGAAAAATTGTAAATACTGTACTTGGCTGTTGATTTTTTACTTGTAATTTTTCAGCAAAATTATATTATAAGTATAGATAACTATACAGTATCTTGAAACAAAATATGATCTTCAGTCAATAATTCTGGGATAAGTCTACCATGAAATCATTTATACTTATATTACCTTAAGATTTAGTATGGCAGATACGTTAATTGAAATGTCCTGTATTATTATTATTATTATTATTATTATTATTATTATTATTATTATTATTATTATTAATTGCTAAGCTACAACCCTAATTGGAAAAGCAGGATGCTATATGCTCAGGGGCCCCAACAGGGAAAATAACCCCTGTAAGAAATAGAAATAAGGAAAAATTAAATATTTTAAGAACAGTAACAAATTGAAATAAATATATCATACATAAACTTTAAATAATTTAGCAAAACAAGAGGAAGAGAAAGTAGATAGAATAGTGTGCCCGAGTGTATCCTCAAGGAAGAGAACTCTAACCCAAGACAGTGGAAGACCATGGTACAGAGGCTATGTGTCCTTCTCTTAGAAGAGCTGCTTATGCCATTTAAATCATTTAAATATTTCCAGGATGTTGATAATTTTCTCCATTAATTTAAGAGTCCTATCAGTACAGAAAAGTACCATTCATTATTAATGTTTCTGTTCAAACTTTCCAGATTAGTCGTACAAAATGGAAAAAGCTTCATTCGTATTCACACCGAAACTATATTAGTCAGTCTACCCACTCCGGACTTTTCGATGCCTTATAACGTCATCTGCCTGGCATGTACCGTGGTGGCCCTGGCTTTTGGACCCATTCATAATATAACCACTAAAAAGTAAGTAGTATTTTAGGTGTTATTTTTAAAAGTTATCGTCCGTAAGTAATTTTTTGTATTATATTTTTATTTTAGATAAGTATTCATTTGCCCATGAATAAGAATGAACTATTTGTTTTAAAATATCCATTATTTGCACATTATTATTAGATAAATCTTTCAGAATATTGAATAACTATAGTCAAATTTTTTTAGCGAGGCAGATTTGCACCGACTCGCAGCGGTGCCCCTTTAGCTCGGAAAAGTTTCCTGATCGCCGATTGGTTGGACAAGATAATTCTAACCAATCAGCAATCAGGAAACTTTTCCGAGCTAAAAGGGCACCGCTGCGAGTCGGTGCAAATCTGCCTCGCTAAAAAAAATGGACTATAGTAGAATATTTAGATACCGCTGTCTCATATTTGAAGTTTTTGGAACCAGTCCCAAATCATATTTTTTGGAATTTGGAATGCCATTACATGGTACATGTACAATGTGCTTGTTTTCTTTATTTATATATATTACAGAATCAAGACAATGTTAAAGCTTAGCAAAAGGGGAAGACCTCACGAGGTGTACTTTAGGCAGTAGGTTGCTTAGACTCTTTGTAGAGTCCTTCTGGCCCCTGCTTGCAATGGCATTTTAACCTTCTACTTTACTTCTATTCCCTCTTTCTGTTTTTCACGTAGCTGTGCAATCTCTCAACCTTTGCTTCATGGTGCACCTGTGGGATATCATCCAAAATATATCTTTTCACTGAATGGCTACCTTGACCCCAGCTTCTTCTTCTTCTTCTTCTTCTTCTTCTTCTTCTTCTTCTTCTTCTTCTTCTTCTTCTTCTTCTTCTTCCCAGCTGGTTCCCATTTTTATATGGGGTCGCCGTTGCGGATGAGCCGTTTCCATCTTTTTCTATTCTACGCTTCTGCCTCATCAATCCCCTTCTCCTGTAAGTCTCCTCTCACACAGTCCCTCCATCTCTTTCTTGGTCTCCCTCTTCTTCTTCTTCCTTGAACCTCCATCTCCATAGTATGTCTCCCAACGTGGTCCTCATCTCTCCTCATCAGGTATCAAATCTGACAGCAACACTGAGCTGGTATCAAATCTGACAGCAACTTATCTTCTTCTTCCCAGCTGATTCCCATTTTTATATGGGGTCGCCGTTGCGGATGAGCCGTTTCCATCTTTTTCTATTCTACGCTTCTGCCTCATCAATCCCCTTCTCCTGTAAGTCTCCTCTCACACAGTCCCTCCATCTCTTTCTTGGTCTCCCTCTTCTTCTTCTTCCTTGAACCTCCATCTCCATAGTATGTCTCCCAACGTGGTCCTCATCTCTCCTCATCAGGTATCAAATCTGACAGCAACACTGAGCTGGTATCAAATCTGACAGCAACTTATCTTCTTCTTCCCAGCTGATTCCCATTTTTATATGGGGTCGCCGTTGCGGATGAGCCGTTTCCATCTTTTTCTATTCTACGCTTCTGCCTCATCAATCCCCTTCTCCTGTAAGTCTCCTCTCACACAGTCCCTCCATCTCTTTCTTGGTCTCCCTCTTCTTCTTCTTCCTTGAACCTCCATCTCCATAGTATGTCTCCCAACGTGGTCCTCATCTCTCCTCATCAGGTATCAAATCTGACAGCAACACTGAGCTGGTATCAAATCTGACAGCAACTTATCTTCTTCTTCCCAGCTGATTCCCATTTTTATATGGGGTCGCCGTTGCGGATGAGCCGTTTCCATCTTTTTCTATTCTGCGCTTCTGCCTCATCAATCCCCTTCTCCTGTAAGTCTCCTCTCACACAGTCCCTCCATCTCTTTCTTGGTCTCCCTCTTCTTCTTCCCTGAACCTCCATCTCCATAGTATGTCTCCCAACGTGGGCCATATATCCAAATTTATAAATCCAAATTGCCGTAAATCCCATGGGGGGTAGTGACGTCTGTGCACCTCACACTGTAGGCATTGCTTAAGGATCTTTGTAGCCTTACTTCAACTCCTAGCTGTATGTGATTTTTATCCTACGTTATTTTTGGTCTTACTTCCTTTTCTCTATTGTGTTGTCCAACCTCTTTTAACTTTTACCTTGGTGTAAATTGAGGGTTTTTATTCTAGAATTATTTTACATTTATTTTACTCTAACATTTAAAAAGAAAAGCCTGCTTAAAAAAGAACCGTCTAATATGGCAAATTTGAAACTTCGATATATGTCATTTTATAAACCATGCTACAAAAATTTGATGTAGTATCAAGCTTGTCTACTAATTAGACATTCATTTAAAAAGACACGTTTGCTTAGAAAAGAAGTGTTTGTTTGAAAAAGAAACGTTTGTTTAGGAAAGAAACGTTTGTTTAGAAAAGAAACTTTTTTTTTTTTTTTTTTTTAAAGAAACGTTTCGAAAAGAAAAATTTTATTTGGGTGCTCAGTGGCGTCATAGGTCCCAGCAGTGGGCCATATAGCCGAAATTTATAAATCCAAATCGAATCCAGATAGTACCTGTAGATCCAAAAGGACAGAATAAAACTAAATAAGCTGTAGAATAGTTATGTTCTGTATGAGAATTTCTTCTAGTTAACAGATACTGTATACATTAGATTATTCATACAGTACAAAGAGAAAGGGGGAAGGCCGAAAAGAATATTATGAAGTAATGAGAACCAGGATAAAGGAACTAGAATTAGCTCGATTAATTTATGGAATTCACCTTCACTAAGTATCCTAATATATGAATTGATCTGAGTAATAAACCTAAAGGAAGCTTGTAGGTTCCAACTCTTCTCATACCTGTATTTCGTCTTTAGTCTCTCATTTGAATTGGTGAAGATTACCCACCATACATCTATCCCTTATTGTAAGGGAAAGAGCTGATGAAAAAAACATTAGTGATAATGATTCCTGAGAAAATCATTTTAGTAAATTACGTTGTTACTTTTTTTAGAATGATTTATTGTTAATTTGTTCTCATTATTTATTTATTTCCTTATTTCCTTTCCTCACTGGGCTACTTTTCCCTATTGGAGCCCTTGGCTTTATAGCATATTGCTTTTCCAACTAGGGTTGTAGCTTGGCTAGTAATAATAATAGTAATAATACAGTATCAAAGTTGTAATGAATATCATTTGTAGAGTATGCTGTGATTTTTTTTCACATTTCCTCTAATCCTTTTTTTTCATTATGAAAATCCTTTAAAAGGCTTTAGAATTTATCTCATAACCCATGAAATCTTGAAAAAACTTTTGTGGTTGTAATATGGTGCCCTGTAAGCATCCTTTGAATATGAGGAACTAAAGATGGAACTTGTTTCAACCAAAAGAAGTCCAGGGATAAATGACAGAGTAAATAGAGTATAAATTTATTAGTGTTCTTCAGAAACAAAGTTGGTACTCGCTCGGCTGTCTTTATCAAAGTTGTTCATCGAGAGAAAAATATCTCTTATTAGAATTGAATAATTGATTGTGTCTAGATGCCCTCAACATACGATTCTCTCCATATTTACAATTATTGCAGTGAATGTTTTCATGTTGAACAGGGTGACATGTCTCTCTTTATAGTTTATACATGAAAGATCTATTTTAATGTTGTTACACTTCTAAAAACATTTTATGTTATTTGTTCATTACTTCTCTTGTAGTTTGTTTATTTTATTTCCTTTTCGCACCTGGCTATTTTTTCCTGTTGGATCCCTTGGGCTTATAGCATCCTGCTTTTCCAGCTAGCGTTGTACCTTAGCTGATAATAATAATTTATGGCTAACTGATGAACACGTGTTCATGATTTGATAAACACGTGTTCATGATTTGGTAAACACGTGTTTACTGATATTATTTTACATAGTGGGAAATTTAATTCCTCAACGCTGTTTATTTTTGTCGCTCATCTTCACTGAAAAGTTTATTTTTATACAGATAATTATTTGTTTTTGTTTCAAGGTATGGTGTTTTTAAATTGTTAAAGCTGTAACATATTGAAGTAATGAATACCTACCTACGGGGAAGCGATGTGGAATGTGATGTTATATGAAATTCGTGGAAGGTTGTTGCAAGCATTGAAGAGTTTATACATAGGCAGTAAAGTATGTGTTAGGATAGGAAATCGATTGAGTGAGTGGTTACCAGTGAGAGTGGGTCTGAGACAGGGATGTGTGCTGTTGCCATGGCTGTTCAATTTGTTGGAGTTGTGAGAAAGGTAAATGCTCGAGTGCTTGTTCGAGAATTGAAACTGATAGATGAGTGATCATGGGTGGGAGTTGAATCAGTTGTTGTTTGCGGATGATATTGTATTGATTTCAGACTTCTAGGAGAAGCTGGGTTGATTAGTGACAGTTTGGAAGGGTGTGTAAGAGAAGGAAGTTGTAAGTTAATGTGGGTAAGCGTAAGGTTATGAGATGCACAGGAGTGGAGGGTGGTGTTAGGTTGAATGTCATGTTGAATGGAGAGTTACTTAAGGAAGTAGATTTGTTTAAGTACTTGGGGTCTGTTGTTTCTGCAAATGGTGGAGTGGAAGCAGATGTATGTCAGAGAGTGAATGAAGGATGTAAAGTGTTAGGGGCAGTGAAGAGAGTGGTAAAAATAGAGGGTTAGGAATGAATGTAAAGAGAGTTATGTATGAAAAAGTGATTGTACCAACTGTGATGTATGGATCAGAGTTGTGGGGAATAAAAGTGATGGAGACAGAAGTTGAATGTGTTTGAGATGAACTGTCTGAGGAGTATGTCTAGTGTATCTCAATTTGATAGGGTTAGGAAGGAATTAGTTAGGATGAGAATGGGTGTGAGAAATAAATTAGCAGGTAGAGTTGATGTGAATGTGTTGGGGTGGTTTGGCCATGTTTAGAGAGAGGAAAATGGCTGTCTGCTGAAGAAGGTAATGAATATAAGAGTTGATGGGAGAAGTACGAGAGGAAGGCCAAGGTTTTGGTGGATGGATGGAGTGAAGAAAGCTCTGGGTGATAGGAGGATAGATGTGAGAGAGGCAAAAGAGCATGCTGGAAATAGGCATGAATGGCGAGCGATTGTGATGTAGTTCCGATAGGCCCTGCTGCTTTCTCTGGTCGCCTTGGTGACCGCTGAAGTAACAGCTGTAGGGAATTCAGCATATGAAGCTTCATTTGTGATGGATAAAAGGGGAGTGTGGGTTGTGGTACCCTAGCAGTACCAGCTAAATTTGGATGAATTCCTCGTCTGGCTGAGAGGAGCTAAAAGAAGAAAGGTTCCCTTTTTGTTCTTTTTTTTTTTATGTTGGTTACTCCACAAAATTGGGGAAGTGCCTTGGTAGATAGATAGATAGATAGACTTACTGGATTTCTATAGGTAATGTAAAGAGTCTGTTCTTATTCAAAACTTTGGTATGATATGGTAAATTAACCTTGATACAATGACATTTATTGGATTATATTCAGATATGCATGATAGGCTGGAAGGAAATATTACTTCAGCAGGGAGATAGGATGGTCTGCGTATTGCTTTGCATAGCTTTTTGTGTCAATTATAATCTTTGTTTGTGATTGATGATGTGCATTTATCATAGATTGCCTCTGCTTTCTGTTAATTTTGGTGCTTGCATATATCAGCAGTATAGCTTTTTGTGGCAATTATAAACCGTGTTTCTGATTAAAGATGTGGATTTATCATGCATTGCCTCTGCTTTCTGTTAATTTTGGTGCTTGCATATACTAACAGTATAGCTTTTTGTGGCAATTGTAAACCGTGTTTCTGATTAAAGATGTGCATTTATCATGCGTTGCCTCTGCTTTCTGTTAATTTTGGTGCTTGCATATATCAACAGTATAACACATATGTTATGTAAACCCTTATTATTAGTCTGTATATGTGCATGTTTGTGAACAACCTGTTTTTTTTTTTTTAGTTTTGCATTGTGTTGCCTATGATAATTTATATATATTTTGTTTAACTTTATTTCAAGAGCACTTAGATTTATATATATATATATATATATATATATATATATATATATATATATATATATGTATATATATCTATATATGTATATATATATACATATATATATATATATATATATATATATATATATATATATATATATATATATATATATATATATATATATATATATATATATATATATATATATATATATACAGTATATATTATATTATATTATATTATATATACATATATATATATATTTATATATATATATATATATATATATATATATATATATATATATATATATCTATATATATATATATATATATATATATATATATATATATATATATATATATATATATATATATATCTATATCTATATATATATATATATATATATATATATATATATATATATATATATATATATATATATATATATATATATATGTAATATGCTTTTATACTAACAGGGTGGTATTCTCAAACCTATTTTCCAAGTCCTGAAAAAAATATGTTCTACATAGAATTCTAACAAGGTCTATGACTGTAACCTCGAACAATGAATGTTTTTCATTAATGAAAATTTAGAAATTATTGAATAATATTTTAAATGCCAAAACCATAACTTTATTGGTGTATTTTGCCTACATATTGAATGGAAAAGTATAGGTAACGTTTTATGATTATAATTGTTTTGTTTGAAAAATCAGTGAATTATGTTAAGTTTTTAAAACAATATCAGTTTTATCAGTTTTTTAATAACATGAACATTTCTTAACCCTTCTACCCCCAATGAACGTACTGGTACGTTTCACAAAACTCATCCCTTTACCCCCATGGACGTGCCGGTACGTCCTTGCGAAAAACGGCTAATTACATTTTTTGCATATTTTTGATAACTTTTTGAGAAACTTCAGGCATTTTCCAAAAGAATGAGACCAACCTGACCTCTCTATGATGAAAATTTAGGCTGTTAGAGCAATTTAAAAAAAAATATATTGCAAAATGAGCTTGAAAAAGAAAACGCCTGGTGGTTAAGGGTTGGAAAGTTCCAAATAGCTTGGGGGTAAAAGGGTTAAAATATCAGTGTTTTAAGTTTTTAAAACAATATAATTTTTTTTATAACATGAACATTTCTTAAAATTAATTCCTGCATCTTCATGATCTATCATAAAGTATTTTAGGAAAGAATGGAGGTATGCTCACTATTACCATCGAGTATTTCCTGGTTACTGAATCTACTTATCATTTTTCAATATTAAACTTAGCCGGTGATTATATAAGCTGCAGCTCTGCTGCCCGACAGAAAAACTCTACGTTCAAAATACGCCAGCGATCGCTATGCAGGTAGGGGGTGTACATCAACAGCGCCATCTGTCGAGCAGGTACTCAGTACTCAATGTAAACACAGAATCAATTTTCTCTCTGTCGTGCCACCGGCAAGACCTACTAAATTCGCTGTTGCTTACTGGATTGGTTTTCACATATTTTGGTGAAGTACACATTTCTAGTTTTGAGCTTTCGCTATGCAGGTGTTTTATCTTCATCTCAAAACTTGAACTCGTTTTGGATAGATTTAATTATGGTGACAAAGAGAGTATGGACTCTCTTTCACTTTTAAATGGCCGACCCTTCCCTTAGACGGAAGTGTGTTTAGGTTTTTAGTAATTTTGCTTAACACGTTATAGATCTATATCTTTTATATCTCTCCGCCTTTATTAGGCCTCTTCGATTAACTTTCCATTTATTATAAACATATAATAATAAATTTTTATGTTTTGTTTATATGCGACCTTTCCTGATAGTAGGCGGTCCTAACTTGGAACCGAAGTTAATCAACGTTGAGCCCGTTATATCGTATTTAGCCTTTAAAGAATTTAAAACTTTTTAAATTTAATGTTTTATGAAAGAATTTCTTTGATAGTCTTCGTACTGTTTTCAAAGATGAACTAACGTTTAGATTTTTAGACTACGCAGTTGTTGACGTTCAGGACGTTCAACATGCGCTCTATCGTTACGATAGAGAGAGAGTGTATCACGGTTTCACTTTGCAGTAAGAGTAAATCGATTCTGACGTTTTGTTCATTCTTTCTTAGCTTAAATGTTTTAAATTCTAAATTAAAGGAACTTTTTATTTGGAAAACCTTTCAGTTTTTTCCTTTAGTCAAATAACATGTTTTTTTTTTTTGACGATATATAATTGGGCTCTTCTCTTAGGTGCGAAATCAAGAGAGAAAGAGAGAGAGAGATAGAGACGAAATCTTGAGAGAAAGAGAGAGAGAGATAGAGACGGAGGGAGAGAGAGGAGAGAAAACGTTCCGTTCAAGCGGGTAACGTTGTTCTCGTGTTACTCTCGTCCCTAGTCTCTGTACGGGGAGGAAGGTAAAACGTTTCTAGGGTTTTATTCTTGTCCCCAGGCTATGTGCGGTGAGAGATTGTAAACGTAGTTTATTTGAACTAGTGTTTAGTCTCTTTCCCAGCCACTGAATTTTTTATCTTTATATATGTTTTCTGTTTTTTGCTAGTATTAATGAGCTGCATTATACGACTGATTTCGCAATTACTACCTTTTAATGAAGGGTAGAATTGCGTGTTTCAGGTAGAAATCAGTAAAAGTTTCGATTTCAGTGAAATAAGTGTAAAACAGAAAATCGATAAAGTGATATGCGCAAAGTGTTACAGTGTTGCGTCCGAGGGTTCGTCTGTTCGTGCCTGTCGTTCACCTAGTCCGGGACCTCTTGCAAGCTCCCAAGCCCAGGGGAGAAGTAATGTCGAACGACTTATGGGTTCGAGAGGCCTTGATCAACGAACAGACGTTTTTCCCTCCGTGGTTCGGGCGTATCTACCCAAGATCGCCCCACCCACACAAAGACGAGAGAGCCCATTTATTTCTCGTCTGTGGAAGAGGTTTCTCGTAAGAAACCATGGACCAAGGTCTCGCGGCTTATTAAGCGCAAGTCGGTCCCTTCCGCGCAAGTCCAACGGCCCAGTTGTAGCCACTGGGTCAGTTCGGACTCGCTGCAGTCTTCCGACGACTGCTCACCTCCTAAGAGAGGCAAAGCGGTACCGCATCAGGCAGTCACACCGTCTGTTGCCGCACCTGCTCTTGTAGACCCTAAGTGGTCTTTGCTGCAGACCATGCAGTCTCAGTTAACGTCATTGATGCAGGACTTTCGTGCGGAGAAGGTTGACACCAACCTCTAGCCTACAACCAACCACGGTTGTGCGTCCTGTGGACGCTGAGGCGACCTTCTGCCGCACTCCAGCTGAGAGAGTCCCGCCACCCATGCGTTCCAGTGTACCCTGCCAGCCGCATGTTGACGTTCAGCGACGCACGGAACCTTCCGTTGATGTTCGCGAGGTACAACAACAGTCTAAGTTGTTTTGTTTTGACGCGGTGCGTCAACCTCCGCATTCTAGAGTTGTTTTGACTGCTCAGTCTAGACAGTCAAAGCAGTCTCGAGTGGACACTGTACGTCCTCACGCACCTGTTGTGGTTGACAGTTCAGTTGTTGACAGTTCACAGACTGTCAAGCAGTTACATGACGTTGCCTTCTGGTCTGCTACTAATGCTCCAGTGAGAGACTCACTGAGGTAACCTAGCTTTTATCGGACAAGGTTCCTGTAGATGAGGAAGTTGCTGTTCTCCCTCCTACTGATATTCCCTTGAGGACTCTGTCAGATGGAGAGGAGCCTTAAGCTGCTTAGCCTCCTATGGACTTTAATTAAATCATGATGATTTTTTTTTTTTTTAAGGATCTTCGTCCGGATCTTGTAACTGCTGCTCCTCGTTCGCCTAAACGTCAGAACTTACACTAGGCCTAGCTACTTCGAAGCCGTTGTTTTTAAGCTAGTGCTCTCTCGCTCTCCTAGAGAGCGTTACGTTGGCTAGGCGACTGGTTTTTGCACCAGGAGGAGTTTTTAGGGATACAGCCTTTGATTTCCCTTCTTTTAAACTGGCTTATAGAGCGAGAGTCTGATATGACACGAGAGAAGTTCTCGGCTTGGGAGTTCATGCCTCTGCCCAGATAGACTTCTCAATTCTGGTAGACTCGCCCTGGCGCCTAGCCAGGAGACGCTCCAAGTTGTTTACAGGTCAACTTCTCAGCTTTTGTCAAGCCTTTGAAGTTTTGCTGTACTATTATGTCACACATAACAAGGCTTTCAGGGATGGTAAACGGTTCCGCCTCAGTCGCTAACCCCGTCTGTTGCCACACCTGCTCCCGTAGACCCTTAATGGGCTTTACTGCAAGCCATGCAGTCCAAGCTTGCGTCCTTGATAGAGGACTTAAATGCGGAGAAGAACCTTCTGGCCAACAACCTTCCAACCGGTCGGTTGTGCGCCCTGTTGACGCTGAGATAACCTACTCGCGTCTGCCAGTTGAGGTGGTTCCTCCTGGCCAACAACCTTCCAACCGGTCGGTTGTGCGCCCTGTTGACGCTGAGGTAACCTACTCGCGTCTGCCAGTTGAGGTGGTTCCTCCTTCTGGCCAACAACCTTCCAACCGGTCGGTTGTGCGCCCTGTTGACGCTGAAGTAACCTACTCACGTCTGCCAGTTGAGGTGGTTCCTCCACCGATGCGACCCAGTGTGGGTTGCCAGTCGCACGTTGACGTTAAGCGACGCTCGGAGGTGGTTGTTGACGTTCAGGACGTTCAACAACCAGCAGAGGTGACTTGTTGTGACGCAGTGCGTCAACCTCAGCAACCCGGTAGGGTGTTGACTGCACAACCCAGACGGTCTAGACAGTTTCGGGTTGACGCTGTACTTCCTCGCGCACCCATGGTTGTTGACAGTTCACAGACTGTGCAACAGTTCCATGATATTGCGTCCGGCTCCGTCACGCATCCACCAGTGCGACCGGATTCAGCGAGTCAGACGTTACCCACTCCGTTGCCGTTTCCTCATCAGTTTCGGATGAGGAACCCTCTGATGAGGACGTTGCTGAACAAGACGATCAGCCCCCAGCCCTGCTATCCATCCAGAAGATGCTGAAGAAGGAACGCTGCTCAGTCAGGCTGTGGATGAGTCTGGTAGGGACACTGTCATCCGTGGATCAATTTGTGTCACTAGGAAGACTACACCTCCGTCCTCTTCTATACCATCTAGCTTTTCACTGGAAAAAGGACAAGACGCTAGAAGCGGTCTCGATCCCGGTTTCCGGAAAGATAAAGTCTTGTCTGACTTGGTGAAAGGACTATATCAACCTTAGAGAGGGTCTTCCCCTGACTGTTCAGACTCCCAACCACGTTCTCTTCTCGGACGCATCGGACGTAGGCTGGGGTGCGACATTAGACGGTCGGGAATGCTCGGGATTATGGAACTCGAGTCAAAGGACAATGCATTTCAACTGCAAGGAGCTACTGGCAGTACGTCTGACCTGGAAAAGCTTCAGGTCTCTCCTTCAAGGCAAAGTGGTGGAGGTGAACTCGGACAACACCACGGCTTTGGCGTACATCTCCAAGCAAGGAGGGACCTACTCTCTGACGTTGTACGAGATCGCAAGGGACCTCCTCACCTGGTCAAAAGGTCTAGACATTTCACTAGTAACGAGGTTCATCCAAGGCAACTTGAATGTCATGGCAGATTGTCTCAGTCGGAAGGGACTAATAATTCCAACAGAATGGACCCTCCACAAGGATGTATGCAAGAGACTTTGGGCCACCTGGGGCCAGCCAACCATAGATCTCTTCGCAACCTCGATGACCAAGAGGCTCCCAATATTTTGCTCACCAATCCCGGACCCAGCAGCAGTTCATATAGATGCCTTTCTACTAGATTGGTCACATCTAGATCTATATGCATTCCCTCCGTTCAAGATTGTCAACAAGGTACTGCAGAAGTTCGCCTCTCACGAAGGGACAAGGTTGACGCTAGTTGCTTCCCTCTGGCCCGCGAGAGAATGGTTCACCGAGGTACTTCGATGGCTAGTAGACGTTCCCAGAACACTTCCCCTAAGGGTGGACCTTCTACGTCAGCCACGCGTAAAGAAGGTACACCAAGGCCTCCACGCTCTTCGTCTGACTGCCTTCAGACTATCGAAAGACTCTCGAGAGCTAGAGGCTTTTCGAAGGAGGCAGCCAGAGCGATTGCTAGAGCAAGGAGAACATCCACCCTTAGAGTCTACCAATCGAAGTGGGAAATCTTCCGAAACTGGTGCAAGTCAGTATCCGTATCCTCGACCAGTACCTCTGTAACTCAAATAGCTGACTTCCTCTTATATCTGAGGAAAGAACGATCTCTTTCAGCTCCCACTATCAAGGGTTACAGAAGCATGTTGGCATCAGTCTTCCGTCACAGAGGCTTAGATCTTTCCAACAATAAAGATCTACAGGACCTCCTTAAGTCTTTTGAGACCACGAAGGAGCGTCGTTTGGTTACACCTGGTTGGAATTTAGACGTGGTACTAAGATTCCTTATGTCAGACAGGTTCGAACCGCTACAATCAGCCTCCCTGAAATATCTCACCTTAAAGACTCTTTTCCTGGTATGCTTAACCACAGCTAAAAGAGTCAGTGAGATTCATGCCTTCAGCAAGAACATCGGATTCTCATCCGAAACGGCTACATGTTCTACAACTTGGTTTTCTAGCCAAAAACGAGCTGCCTTCTCGGCCTTGACCAATATCGTTCGATATTCCAAACTTATCGTATGGTTGGAAATGAACTAGAAAGAGTCTTATGTCCTGTAAGAGCTCTTAAGTTCTATTTAAAACGAACTTAACCTTTACGAGGCCCGTCTGAAGCTTTATGGTGTTCAGTTAAGAAACCATCTTTGCCTATGTCAAAGAATGCTTTATCCTATTTTATCAGACTGTTAATACGAGAAGCTCATTCCCATCTGAATGAGGAAGACCAAGCTTTGCTGAAGGTAAGGACACACGAAGTTAGAGCTGTCGCAACTTCCGTGGCCTTTAAACAAAATAGATCTCTGCAAAGTATAATCGACGCAACCTATTGGAAAAGCAAGTCAGTGTTCGCGTCTTTTTATCTTAAGAATGTCCAGTCTCTTTACGAGAACTGCTACACTCTGGGACCATTCGTAGCAACGAGTGCAGTAGTGGGTGAGGGCTCAACCACTACAATTCCCTAATTCCATAACCTTTTTAATCTTTCTCTTGAAATGTTTTATTATTGTTTTTGGGTTGTCCGGAAGGCTAAGAAGCCTTTCGCATCCTACTTGATTTGGCGGGTGGTCAAATTCTTTTCTTGAGATTAGAGGTTTTGATGAGGTCCTTTAGTATGGGTGGCAACCCTTGATACTTCAGCTCCTAGGAGTCGCTCAGCATCCTAAGAGGATCGCGAGGCTCAGTAAGGAAGACGTACTTAAAAAGGCAGAGTAATTGTTCAAGTCGACTTCCTTACCAGGTACTTATTTATTTTATGTTTGTTATTTTGAATAACTGCTAAAATGAAATACATAATACTTAGCTCATTATAACGTAAACAAGTAATGCTGGTCTCTACCCACCCCCCTGGGTGTGAATCAGCTTATATAATCACCGGCTAAGTTTAATATTGAAAAATGTTATTTTTATTAATAAAATAAATTTTTGAATATACATACCCGGTGATTATATATTAAAGGACCCTCCCTTCCTCCCCAATAGAGACCCAGTGGACTGAGGAGAAAATTGGTTCTGTGTTTACATTGAGTACTGAGTACCTGCTCGACAGATTGCGCTGTTGATGTACACCCCCTACCTGCATAGTGATCGCTGGCGTATTTTGAACGTAGAGTTTTTCTGTCGTGCAGCAGAGCTGCAGCTTATATAATCACCGGGTAAGTATATTCAAAAATTTATTTTATTAATAAAAATAACATTTTAGTACAATATTATGACAAGCTTCCTATGACTAACATTCCTGTGTATGCACAGACATGTATGCATTGTGTAAGACCCTTTTAATAAGTCTTATTAATTAGATATAAAGTGTTGCGGGACAAAGTATTTTTTCTTAATGAAAATCCTTGAAATTACTTTGAACATTAAATTTACCAAGCATTACTGTAGGAAGTCATTTTACAATATATCAATTTGTAATCTTATTGTACCAAAGTTTGTCATTTAGTTGAACTAAGTATGGTTTCTTGGTACCTGTGATTATACTGTGGCACAGTAGAGCAAAAGATGTTTAGAAAAGGGATTTTGACGAAGGAAAAGTCTATTTCTGGGAGAGGAACCTGTGTCGCTCCGTGAAATGCTCCTCTAGCACCATTTCTAAGGCATAGTTATTGCTGAATATACCAGAGAAAAAAAAGAGATGCATGGAATGCCAGGAATAAACCTAGTTCGCTTACTCTTGAGTGTCAGTATAGAAAACTGGGGCGTGATTGAACCACGACCATAGATCCCTCACCAATTAGACCTCTCCTTCAAACATATTTATATTTGATTCATGCAACTATAGTCCATTTCTTTTAGTGATGCATATTTGCACCGACTCGCGGCGGTGTCCTTTTAGCTCGGAAATAGTTTCCTGATCCCTGATTGGTTAGAATTATCTTGTCCAACCAATCAGCGATCCGGAAACTTTAACGAGATAAAAGGGCACCGCTGCGAGTCTGTGTAAATATGCATCGCTAAAAGAAATGGACTATAGTCTTCTACTTTTTATGACTGGAGTTCCCACATTTTGTCCCTTCATTTTTCATTTTCACTAGTCTTAGGCAAGAAAAGGAAATGAAGAAATTGAAAATGGTTTTATTGTATTTATGAAATAAATACAAAGTTCTTTAACTAGGAGTGCCCCTCTTCCCACCCTTGTCATTTAGTACATTTCTCTGGTATTCAGATAGGCTAGAGAAGTTTGCGTTTTCTGCAGGCGAAAGTGTGCTCTTGTTTTGGAATGTTTCGCCTATCATTCACTCATTTGTTTTCTTGCTTATACCTATTCATATTTTGATTAAACCATCACAAGCAATAAGTTTGATATATAAAACACCCTAGGTTTTTAAGCAAAACATATTAAATGTATTTTTTAGAGTTTGGCTAATGGCAAAACATATAAAAGATTCATAGCTGTAGCTTTTGTACAAATAATAATAAATGCTTTCAATTTTTTAAATCTGTATACCAAATTACTGTATATAGCTTTTATTTAATGACTATTGGATTAATGCTTTGGTGAACTCCTTAATTATAGAATAGAGATAAAGATGTACTGTAACAGTTTTTTGTCAAGATTGTTTTTTTGTTATATTTCAAAGAAATTTTAATTTACTATTATTTTGATTTAATGTTTGTTTTTAAAACACCAACTACTGTATTCCTTAGTCAATATTTCTCCAGCCTATTACCCCTTATCATCTGATAGTCATTTTGGTAGAGAACATAAAGTCTGTTACTTTACTGCATATTATTTCTTAAGATCCACTTCTAGTGTATTAACCCTTTTACCCCCAAAGGACGTACTGGTACATTTCACAAAACCCATCCCTTTACCCCCATGGAAGTACTGGTACGTCCTTGCAAAAAACTGCTATTTATATTTTTTTTTACATATTTTTGATAATTTTTTCAGAAACTTCAGGCATTTTCCAAGACAATGAGACCAACCTGATCTCTCTATGACAAAAATTAAGGCTGTTAGAGCAATTTGAATAAATCATATTGCAAAATGTGCTTGAAAAAAAAGATAACCCTTGGGGGTTAAGGGTTGGAAAGTTCCAAATAGCCTGGGGGTAAAAGGGTTAGAGGATTCTTTGGAGTTATTCCATTTCTGAAATCAATATTATTGTCACTTATAACTAAGATGATAAGTTTCTGTTTAGAGACAAGCTTTAGCTAGAAACTTACTGTATATTTCCACATATAAGATGACCTTTAAATCCTAAAAATCGCCCCTAAAAGTTGGGGGTCGTATTGTACCATTCTAAAAATCAAACTTTGAATTCTAATTGATATTTATGTAGGCTACCTTCAGCCTCGGTTCGACAACCGCTGACATACTTAGATGAAAAAACATCATCCACTTTATGAAATAAACTTTATAATGTTTATAAAACCATTTTTATCTTCCATATTATTGGCATATATGCATAATAAATAGTCTATTCAAGGAACAATTACATATAATTGAAGTCAACTTTTTTCTATGCAAGCCCAGTTGAGGAAATATAAACATATTCATCTGATTATGTTGTCCGCTGATTCGAGCAACCGCTATTGAGGATATGCACACAGATTAAATAAAGTATTTCAAATATAATTTACAAACTTATTCAAGACGTCTTAATGTACACATATAAATAAAAAAAAAGTGTTGCGATATAATTTCCAAACTTATTCAAGATGTCTTATACTAAGTATTGTAGAATTAACAATGCTGTACGTTATGACTAGCATAGTTTTTATACAGTTTACTAAAAGCTGTTAGTATCATTAGTAGTTACTTGGATGCTTAAATGCGTTGTTTTGTTCGTTCGTTTGTTCGTTGTGATTAGCGGTGAAATGTAAACAAAACAATGATTTCCCTTTATGCGACGTGTATGAAAAACATGATATAGAATCATCTATTTTATTTATTTTAAATTTCAAATGATACAGTATGTAAAACCTTACAGTATTTGTAATAACATCATCTTTGCATAAAAAAAATGTGGTCAAGTACATATTGCTATAAAAGCTAGCTTATTTACAGATGTTTTTGTAATTTATTAGTCGTCGTATACTACAAATTCATCAAAATTTGTCCAAAATTTTTAACCATATCCTATCTAAAGGTCGTCTTATAGTCGGCAGTATACGTTTGTCATTTTTATAAGTTTCCCATTTTCATGACAGCAAATATTATACAGCAGTTGCAAGTTTGGTATATATGAATAGTGGTCAGTTAGAATATACACAAGAGTCCACATTTAAATCAAGGAGGCTAAGGACATCCTTTTAAGAAAACATCATAATGAAGATTTTCATATTGCACGAGTGTCTTGACCTTTAGTTGCACCTGGAAAAGTATCTTCTAAGACTTAACATTAATCTGGTTAGGTTGTTATTCTCCTGATTGTACTTCACTCAGGTTGGTGCTCAAGAAGATCGAAGGTAGCGAATCTCCTCTTGGCCGGCTGGTGAAGAGATTGAAGAACTTCTTCGGGAGAGGTAAAAAGGAAGCAGCCGAAGAGCCTAAGGAGGCTGTAGTTGTTGAGGAGAACCCGCTATATGAAGAAAGGGAAGAATTGGAAGATATAGAGGAAGAGGAGAGCGAAGAAGATAAGTCATGTGGTGAAGTAAACAGCTGAAGAAATGCTCTTACGTGTATTTAAACTTGTCATGTTTATACGGAGGGATGTTGTGCTTGATGAGAATTGCTGTTGATTGTCACAGCTCCGGGGGTTGTCTTGATGTGCTAACCAGTTGTGTGGTTTTTGCTGGGACCACTGTAATAGTCTAAGACTTTGGAATATTGTCAGTTATTATTATTATTATTTATCTTTTTTTCAGTGCACTATTCATGAAGAGTAATATCTGTCGGTACATTTTCTGATAGTTTTGCGAATGCAATGATTCCAGGGAGTTTTAGTTATTGGGAATTTTATACAGGAAAGGGGAGGACGTAAATGAAAAACACTGTACACTACTTACTATGCTGTACAGTACTTTCTATACTGTACAGTACTTACTATACTATACTGTAATTTGTAGATATAGGTCCAGTGTTTACTAAAGCATAATGGTAATGTTTATTTATTTATTATGGAGAAATAAGTGTTTGGGTTAGCTAGACCTGTGTAATCTGCTGCTCTGACTAATGTTTGTGAAGACTGAAATTTTAGGCGATGAGATTACAGATCATAAATGAATGTTGAATGTGATACAACATTGTGTATTCTAATTTGCACATTCCACTACACCATTGGCAATGTTGCATGTCCATTGTTCATTGTTAAGAAGACCTTCTGTTGCTACGTAAATACTCCCTATTTAAACTTGATTATTTCCTGATCTAGAATCGCTTCATATTTATAGTTACATATTCAAATGATTTTTTATTGTATTTTTACAGCAAACAGTGATTGTGAGTACATGTTGTAGTGTGCTGCATTTTGTAAATGCAGCTGTTATTAATTGTACTTATTTTTAAATACAATTTCTTTAAAAAGGTGTTGTGTTTAGTTTTCCAATTACCACTTTGTCCTGAAGTCTCTTGTGTTGCAATACATTTATACTTGAGGGAATACTATACATTTCTGGAGATGAGGTTGATAATGATACTTGGATAAGTACTATAGGTTGGTAACTTTTCAAAGAAAAAGGATCGATTGATTTGAAGTGTTCTGGCATCCTGACAAAGGAAGGAAGAACTTGCATCTTCTTAGTAAAGGAGTGTTAAAATAAACGACAATGCAAACCAGTGTTTTTCTTTTAGAGGGGACATTGATAGATATTTTGTTGCTGTCTCACAGGATGTAGATACAGGAGAGGGGGGTTCCCAGCCCCCTCGTCCCGTCCCTTTTAGTCGCCTCTTACGACACGTAGGGATAACGTTGGCGCTATTATAATTTTTATATGCCCCCGCGGCCACAGGGGTGGATAATGTGGGAGGGTGGGCTGTGTCACCCTAGCAGTACCAGCTGAAATCGGTTGAGTCCCTGGTTAGGCTGGAGGAACGTAGAGAGTAGAGGTCCCCTTTTTTGTTTTGTTTCATTTGTTGATGTTGGCTACCCCCAAAAATTGGGGGAAGTGCCTTGGTATATGTATGTATGTATGTGAATTATTCTTTTGTGTTATTCTATTCAATTCCAAAGGCATTTTAACAGAAAATGTACAACTTAGTGCTCCAAACTTCAAATACTGTTGTGTGATATCTGTATGAAATTGGTAAAAGATGCACAATTTGATCTAATAAATGCAATTTCTTACAGGAATGATAGTTTCAGGTGATGACTAAGAGCTGATTTTTGCTTTTTATAATCCTGATGCACACTCCTTGTGTATGACATGAATTAATCACTAGTATTGAAGCTGCATTTGATCTTATTAGAGGAACTCCTGTCACAGGTGAGTGTTCTGTATTATACCGAGTGTCTTTGCCTATGCCATTTCAGGTTGGATAGTTTTAACTGATAGTTCTGATGTGGTTATTTATAGTTATGGTAGACCTCAATTGTTTGTTAGTAGGTACGATATTCCTGATACATTTCTTAGTAAATGCAATAGGCAGGAATAGTGTTTTGGTGTGTACAGTAGTCTTGATTGATTCATTCAAAATTATGGTAGGCTTGATCTGTTTATCATTAAGTGTAGCATACCAGCTATTTTTATTTGTAAAATATTTCTCATATGTTTATTTTTAAGCTCGGAAGTCCTTGATAGCTTAGTAATTACGTTAGTCTTGAAAAAGGGATTTTGACGAAGGAAAAATCTCTTTCTGCGCGAGGAACCTGTGTCACCCAGTGAAATGCTCCTTAAAGCACCATTTCAAAGGTATAAATACTGCTAAATATACCAGCAAAAAAAGTTCCATGGAATGGCAGGAATATACCCAGCTCGCTCACCCCTAAAGGGTGTCGGTATTAAAACTGGGGCGAGTGATACCACCACCAGAGGTCGCCCTCCAATTAGACTTCTCCCTCCTCAAAATCCCCCGTTACTACGAGGTGTCGTTCACTACAGCTACTGCTCCCCCCCCCACCACCACCACTACCTATCCTTCTCCCATCATTCCTTGTTAGCACCCGTGAACGTTCGGACGTGTTTTTCGTAGCTCTGTGTTATTTTGTGTTTTTGAAGATGTCAGGAGTTTTGGAGATCCCTGCTCCCGAGTTGAGTATTATATTTGTCTGTTTGCATTAGTGAATCCTGCTTCATCAGGTATTGCTAAAGTCATTGTCTGCAATTAGCAGTACTGTTTTAAGAATATTCACCTCTAGAATGATAGAGACGGATAGATGGCTGCAAGTAATACTTAGGGATTAAAGTAGCCAGGGAGTAGCCCAGGTCAGTTGTTGGAGTGAGTATAACCCTCAGTAATTGATCTGTGTCCACTATAATTTTGATTATGGATTATTTTTACCAATTACTTTAGTTCTGTGAATGTTTGTTCCCTAAATATCTTTATTTTAAAAACCAATATTTACATCGTTTATTGTCATGTCTGGACATTGCCATGCAAACATGTTCATGCTGTTGTACCGTTGAACAATAGCTTGTGCCTTGAGTCTGCAGTTTGTTGATTTTCATCTTTTTAACTACGTAAAAATCTCCAAATATTGATTTTTATTTTGCTGGTATGCTATTTCTGTTTTGCGCTATTGAGTTTCTTTTAAAGTATTGACAAAATATTAATTGAATATAAAACTTTTTTTTAGTAATGTTCTTTATTTTTTCAAACAAAGCAACGATGAGGGGAACATTGCATAACCTACACCATACCTAAAAATGCAAAAAAGGGTCAATTTATTGTAATATACTATCATCATCTTCATCATGCAAAATATTTACACCTGCTTTTCCCATTGTGGGGTCAGACATGAATTGGCTTCTCTTTTTTTTCTATTTGTTCCGCTGCGGAATACTTATTCGGAGCTTCCTTTTAGGAGATCTGGCCCGTAAAGCCCATACCGACCAGAGATTTTTACGTTAGGTGCCCCCAATTCTCCCCCACACGCCATATATCTGGAAGGACCCTGACTCCTCCCAGGGGAAGGAACATCTCTTTAGATCTGGGTCAATCCAAGGCACAATTGCCAGTACGTTCTGGACAACCTACCGAGTAGGTCGTTGACATCCATATCTTGACCAGTTTTTTTATTTGTGTTGCGTTTCTTGTTTTCTTCCCCCGTTGTGGTTGTGTTGCTTTTTCCATTCAGTATGGAACCCAAGCGAGTGAAATAACGTTGCCCAGGTGTTCATAATAAGTCTTGTGGGGCTTTTTTTTTCACACAGGGAGATTGATCCTTGCATACAGTATTGTGCACCTCATGTCGTGGTCGAGTGTGCTTTCAGGAATACACCGGTCCTGAATGAGTTGATTTTCCTGACTGGCAATGGACTTTAGTGTCGACGAAGAAGAAGAGGAAAGCCAAGAAACACCGCTCTCCTTCAAAAGGAAGTAAGAGTTCTGGGACTTCGTCTAGAGCATCATCAGTGAGGACACCTTCCGTTCCCCCTGCATGTCCTGTTCCACCCAGAGAAATGGCTGCTTCTCCTTCGGTGGGAGGACCTTCATCGTTCCGTTTCTTTCAGCTGCCCAAGAGACTGCTGTAGAGAAGAACTTGGCTACCGTTTGGGCCCCGTTGAGCTTCAGTGGACTGCCCTTTGTTGATTTTTGATCCCATGGGGCACCAGTTTCCCCAATGACACTAGGTGCCCTACTAGCCTCTGCCAGTCCACTAAGGTTTTTGTCCTACCCTTTAGGAAGGGAGCGATGACTCGTCTAGTCGGTCGAGCCTCTCCTTGGTTGGGAAGGCCCTTACTTCCACATTGCATATTTCCATCCCCAGGTACACCAGTCTCGTTGACAGGGATGTCAGAGACTTTTCCCAATTGATGGTGACCCCCAGTTCCTCGCAGAACGATAGTAGCTCGTCCCTCTGTCTCATCAAGACCTTCCCTTGAGAAGGAAAGGAGCAACCAGTCGTCCAGGTACCGCAGGTGTCTAATGCCCCACTTATGAGACCACTGGAAGACCCAGGTTGCCGTGGGCAATCCGAAAAGAGGATCTGGAACTGGAATACATAGCTTTAGATAGTTTTTCACTCGTAATATGATCCTCTCATTCTTTGGCCATGAAGCATAATATTTCTATCGTTTGGCCTTTTCAATATCATTTTCCTTTTTGGTGGCCACATTTCTGCTACTATAGGGTGGACTGTATGCACCTATTATAGGTCTTGTCTCTCTTTATTCATGGGACATTTCTATTTGATTATGGTCACTCTTTCCTACCGGATTTCTAGTATGCTGCGGCAGGTCTTTCTTGCTGCTCTTTCAACTGCTGCTTCACAGTCCATTTTGTCGTTAAGGTGACAGAAAAGATGTACCTCTTCTAATACCTGACCATCTAGCTCAACACCCTTGTATTTCCCATTTACTCATAAGACATTGCAAACATAGGGAATCTTTCATTACAAGTATACTGTACTGTATTTTTAATCATTGTAACTTCTATGTGTTACAGTCAGTAGTATTACGTTCAGTAGACATTATTACATGATGTTTTCACCCCACAATTTTCCTACAGCAACCAATTAGTTAGTTCTGTGGTTTTTATTTTTTTCTTTGCTTCATTTCTAGTCACTTTTAGTTTTGTATTATCTATGTTGATTTTCAGTCCTTTCACCCACACAGAGAGAGAGAGAGAGAGAGAGAGAGAGAGAGAGAGAGAGAGAGAGAGAGAGAGAGAGAGAGAGAGAGAGAGAGGTTGGGGGGGAACGCATAGCACTATTTCAAGATGAGGGCTGAGTGTGAAGGCCATTTGATACACTGTTGGTAGACTTTCTGTGTAGGGGTATCAATTGATAATTTTGCAAAGGTCGACTGTCAAAGACATGCATAATTTTTTCCTCTAGAACCACCCCTTGTTAAGGGCAATGGCCTAATGTTCATATTCATTCAATCAGTGTTGATGAAATAAACATATATAGGAACCTAACTCCTTGAATTTAATATCTGGAAAAAAATATTTCTGAATTTGGAAAATTTCCAGTCAAATTATCATCTCACTTGAAACTGGGCTATACTTTAGTATATTTCAATGGCAGGGGTGTAATTGTGCGGTAAATATCAGCCAGATATATTTGACTGTTTATTCCAGGATAGCGAAAGTATAAACAATTTTATTCCAACTGTGACCAAGTTGCAGAATGATCTTCCTAATCGGGTAGTTGAGTCGGTAAGACTTCAAAAGTTCAAACTTGCAGCAAATTTTTTAATGTAGAACAGGCTGTCATTAGTCTCTTTTTATAGTTTATATATGAAATATTTGTTTTGATGTTACTGTGTTTTTAATATTTCATATTAATTGTTCATTATTTCTCAGATAGTTTATTTATTTCATTATTTCCTTTCCTCACTGGGCTATTTTTCGCTGTTGTAGCCCTTGGGCTTATAGCATCTTGCTTCTCCAATTAGGGTGTAGCTTAGCTAGTAATAATAATGATAATAATAATAATAATAGTAATAATAATAATAATAATAATAGTAATAATAATAATAATAAATATGTAAGTTCACTGCCTGTAATCTGAAGACTAAATTTATTAATTCTACCCAAAAGGTTTTGTGAAATGAGACACCTTTATAACTTTTAAGCAGATTTGCAGTTTATTTAACCGCTATATAAAAGTCATTGAGAAAGTAACACTGCGGCAATGATTATGTCTTGCTTGAGGCTGTTATCAGCATGACTCTTCAACCGCTGTTCATACGTAAGATGGCTTTCCAAAGTGACTGATTTTTATTGGAATTTACGATAAGCCGGATGGTGCGGCTGGCCTAAAGATGAAAGTAGAATAATTTTAGTTTATTTAGTTTGATTTTTCTAAAAATCAAAAGTGAATAAAACATTAAAAACGAGAATGTATACTCAAAGGGTTTTACAAAATTGGACCATATTGCTGCTCACTGCAAAACTAAGCACCACACCAGGAACATCCCAGATTGGATACCTATTGTCCATTCCTTCAACAACCACTATTTGTAACCTTTTTGTTAACAATTCAATAATTAAATGAGAAAACAACCATCAACTCTTGTAAAGTTTATTATGTTGGATTTTCTGAAAATTAAAAGTGAATAAAACATTAAAAACGAGATTGCATACTCAAAGGTTTTTACAAATTGGACCATATTGCTGTTCACTGCAGAACAGCGCCATACAAGGAACATCCCAGATTGGATTCCTGTTGCCCATCCCTTTAGCAACCACTATTTGCAACATCTATGCAAACTATTTTTTAGTTAAATGAGAAAATAACTGCGTAGTCTTGTCTGTTCAAGTTTGAAAACGAGGGCCTAATAATTAACACAATTTTGATTATTATTATTATTATTATTATTATTATTAGCTAAACTACAACCATAGTTTGAAAAGCAGGATGCTATAAGCTCAGAGGCTCCAATAGGGAAAATAGCCCTGTGAGGAAAGGAAAAAAGGAAAATAGATTATTTTAAGAAGAGTAACAACATTAAAATGAATATCTTCTATATAAACTATAGAAACTTTAAACAAAACAAGAGTAAGAAAAATAAGAAAGAATAGGGTGCTCGAGTGTACCCTCAAGCAAGAGAACTCTAACCCAAGACAGTGGAAAACCATGGTACAGAGGCTATGGCACTACCCAAGACTAGAGAACAATGGTTTGATTTTGGAGTATCCTTCTCCTAGAAGAGCTGCTTGCACATAAACGAGCACGGGGTGGGGTTGGCTTTAGAAAAAGAACTTGATGGTCACTGCCACATTTCTACTTTACCTGTTGGATAGTGATGAATCCCTTGCAGTAAAAGCTCCACAACATTACTATAGTCATTACATGCACCTTGTACCAACCGTGTGTCACACTATTGTACATAATTCCTTTTGTATATATTATGCTTGTATCTTCGCTCTTCCCTCGCACTAAAAAGAACCAGAATAAACATGTCTGCGTTTCGCCGCTGTAACATTGTCATTTTCTCGAACATGAAATTTCCTGTTGCCTTGAGGTTTTGTATATAAAGGAGAGTGTTCCATAATAAATTAACTCGGTTGATTGCATACTGCCTTTGAGTTCACAACTTTCTCTCGGCACCGTCACAACCTATTCAAATTTGTAACAATATTGCATTGACTCCCTTTCCTGCAGTGCTATCTATCATAATGCTATGTAAGTATTTGACGACAGTTTATTTTCTTTTAAACATTTCTGAGCATACAAATGTTACTTCCATAAAGAGGAGTTGGCTCAACAATCCTTTCCAACTTCTTGCCAATCAATTTGGTAACAATATTGCATTGACCCTCCCCTGCATTGCAATCCATCATAATGATATATAAGCGTTTAACATCAACAGTTTAAATCTTTTTCTTTAAAACGTTTCTAAGCATTCAAACGTTACTTCCATAAAGAGGAGTTGGCTCAACAATCCCTTCTAACTTCTTGCCAATCATTTGTACTCACCCTGCTGCCTTTCAGACTTCATATATACTTTTCCCGTATCCTCTCCCATATTACCATCATCTTATATTTGCCTCCAAAAGACAATTAGGAATCAAGAATTTCAATTAATTCACCAACCAATCTTTTCATGGTCATATTATTTCAATTTATTCCCATAGCAAATACTTAAAGCATTGGAAAGGGACCTGTGGTAGTGGTATCACTCGCCCCAGTTTTAATACCGACACCCTTTTAGGGGTGAGGGAGCTGGATATATTCCTAGCATTCCATGCAACTTTTTTCTCTGGTATATTTAGCAGTATTTATACCTTTGAAATGGTGCTTTAAGGAGCATTTCACTGGGCGACTCAGGTCCCTCGCCCAGAAATAGATTTATCCTTCGTCAAAATTCCTTTTCTAGGTCCTATGATTTTTCCTCGCCATCCATAAACAATGTAGTAATGTTGCAAATATCTAAAATGCACTCCATTCATGACTTATTCTTAATCCTGCAACTTTTATCTAACTTTCTCTTTTGCATATTTTAACCCGCTTCAGTTGCTTCATTGAAACTTTCAGTTTCTCTCGGTTACTTTTATTTTATGCGGTACTTTCTCACACGTGTGTGTGTTCATATATATATATATATATATATGTGTGTGTGTGTGTATATATGTATATATTATATATAATACCAGATATATATATATATATGTGTGTGTTTGTGTGTGTATATATGTATATATTATATATAATACCAGATATATATATATATATATATATATTTATATATTTATATGTATATATATAAATTTATATATATATATATATATACTGTATATATATATATATATACTGTATATATATAAATATGTACGTATATATATATATATATATAAATATATATATATATATAAATATATATATATATATATACGTACATATTTATATATATACAGTATATATATATATATATATATGTATATATATATATATATATATTTATACTGTATAGATATATTATATATTTATATATATAATTATATATATACATATATATATATATATGTATATATATATATATATATATTTATACTGTATATATATATATATATATATGAATATATAATTTATATATGTATATATATATATATATATTTATATATATATATATAATATATATATATATATATATAGTGTTTTTTTCAATGTATTATCATCATCATCGGCCGTTACTAGTCCATTGCAGAACAAAGGCCTCAGACATGTCCTTCCACTTACATCTGTTTATGGTCTTTCTGTGCAAGCCCACACCCGTAAACTTTCTTAGTTCGTCAATCCACCGCCTTCTCTTCCTTCCTCTGCTTCTTTTACAATCTCTAGGAACCCATTCTGTTATTCTTAATGTCAATCTATTGTCCGTCATTTTCATTATATGTCCTGCCCACGTTCATATCCTCTACTTTAGTTTGCTCTCGTATCCATGTTGCTCTTTTTCTGTCTCCTAGTGTTATTCTCATCATTTTCATCATTTAGGGACTTATTAGGGTTGTGGTGGCCTGGTGGTAGCGTCCTTGCCTGGTGATTGCCAGACTGGGGTTCGAGCCCGGCTCAAAACTTGTTAGTTCCATTGGTCGCTGCAACCTCACCATCCTTGTGAGCTAAGAATAGGGGCTTTGGAGTAGCCTATAGGTCTATATGCTGAATCATCAGCATCCATTGCCTGGCCCTCCTTGGTCCTAGTTTCGGCATAGAGGGGGCATGGTGGCTGATCATATGTATATATGGTCAGTCTCTAGGGTATTGTCTTGCTTGATAGGGCAATGTCACTGTCCCTTGCTTCTGCCATTCATGAGCGGCCTTTAAATCTTTAAACCTTATTAATGGTAATTAAAGTTAAATGCTATTAGTTGCATTACTTAAGGGGTGGGGAAGTTGGGTAAAACCAGGATCTAGAGAGTAGCCTAATTGGCATGTTCGCTTCCAAAATAGTTAAAAAATGTTCACCAAATTGAAAAGGGGAAAATATTTTACCAAACTAAGTTTATATTCGTGGAAGATCATCTAATTAATTATTGCTTTTAATTGAAATATATTAATTAGTAATTGCAGTAACTAATAGGGAATGCTCACAAGTTTGCTTTTCCCGGCACACTGTAGGTGCTGTCAAAAGTTCCCTTTAGGCCTAAGTTCTCTTTAGGCCTATTTTTCAATTTAATTTCAAAGCTACCTAGCTTCATTAACTTGATTTAAATCCAAAATTTGCTTTCCCTTTCTGGAAAAATCTTTCGAAGGAGTTCTGGTTGTACACATTTATAATTTTGGTTTCCTTAAACGACTTTTATATTGATGAGTTCTCTTGCTTGAGGGTAAACTCGGGCTCACTGTTCTATCAAATTTCTCTTCCTCTTGTTTTGTTAAAGTTTTCCATAGTTTATATAGAAAATATATATTTTAATGTTGCTACTCTTCTTAAAATATTTTATCTTCCCTTCTTTCCTTTCCTTACTGGGCTATTTTCTCTGTTGGGGCCCATGGGCTTATAGCATCCTGCTTTGCCAACTAGGGTTGTAGCTTAGCAAGTAATAATAATTATAATAATAATAATAATAATAATAATAATAATAATAATAATAATAATAATAATAATGAAAGATGCGAAGTGCTTGGTTCGTATTCATAGCAAAAACATACAATCAAATTTTGTCTCATATTGCTTGTGTGGTTTTTACCTTTATCAATGGTTGTCGAATGGTCTCCCCGTACCCCAGCGCTGGGACACAAGGATTATGTTCACATATACATCTACTCCACTCGCTGATAAATATTTCATATCTTGAAGTTGCAAATCTAATATAAATTTGGTCAATTTCCTTTGACGTGAACTTTTTTTTTTTTTTTTTTTTACCCAGACCATCTTGGAGAAATTCACGTTACAAGCCACGAAAATTTTGACAAACGAAAAAACTATGAATTTCGAAGGGTCATTGCTTCGAACAGAATGTAATTCGAGTTACAAACACAAAAGATAATCCCAGAATTACATTATTTCTTGCTTGAGGGTACACTCGGGCACACTATTCTATTTAATTTTTCTTCCTCTTGTTTTGCTGAAGTTTTTTATAGTTTATGTAAGAAATATTTATTTTTCCTTTTTTCCTTTTCTCACTGGACTATTTTTTTCTGTTGGGGGCCAATGGGCTTATAGTTTATGACGGAAATATTTGTTTTCCCTCGTTAACTTTCCTCACTGGGTTATTGTCCCTGTTGGGGCCCCTGTGCTTATAGTTTATATAGCAAATGTTAATTTTTCCTTTTTTCCTTTCCTCGCTGGGCTATTTTCCCTGTTTGGGGCCCCTGTATTATAGTTTATATAGGAAATGTTTATTTTTCCTTGTTTCCTTTTCTCACTGGGCTATTTTTTCTGTTGGGGCCCCTGTGCTTAGTTTATATATTAAATATTTATTTTTCCTTTTTTTCTTTCCTCACTGGGCTATTTTTTCTGTTGGGGCCCCTGTGCTTAGTTTATATATTAAATATTTATTTTTCCTTTTTTCCTTTCCTCACTGGGCTATTTTCCATGTTGGGGCCCATGGGCTTATAGCATCCTGCTTTTCCAACTAGGGTTGTTAGCTTAGCAATTAATAATAATAATAATAATAATAATAATTATAATAATAATAATCTGCTTTTCCAACTAGTGTTGTAGATTAGCAACTAATAATAATAATAGTAATAATAATAACAATAATAATAATAATAATAATCTGCTTTTCCAACTAGTGTTGTAGATTAGCAACTAATAATAATAATAATGATACTACTACTACTACTACTACTACTACTACTACTACTACTACTACTAATAATAATAATAATAATAAAAAACG
>NW_027171151.1:160000-165000 GCF_036898095.1 Palaemon carinicauda
ATTATTATTATTATCAGTGGTTTAAAAGCCCAAGATAGAGACGACTGGTGAAATCTAACCGAGGCCCTTTGCGTCAATAGGCGTAGCAATGATGATGATGATTATTATTATTATTATTATTATTATATCTTGCTAGGCTACAACCCTAGTTGGAAAATCAGGATGCTATAAGACCAAAGGCTCCAACAGGGAAAAATAGCCCAGTGAGGAAAGGAAATAAATAAACTTCAAAAGAAATAATGAACATTATGAAATATTTTAGGAACAGTAACAACATTAAAATGGGTCTTTCATATATAAACTATAAAAGCTTGGAAAACAGCGAAAGAGAAATAAGATAGAAAAGTGTGCCCGAGTGTACCCTCAAGCAAGAGAACTCTACCCCAAGACTGTGGAAGACCACAGTACAAAGGCTATGGCTATCTGAATTAACTGCTAAGTATATATAATATATATATATATACACACACACACACACACATATATATATATATATATATATTGATGTCAATGTTATTATGATTTTCATATTTTCATCATCATCATCATCATCATCTCCTCCTACGCCTATTGACGCAAAGGGCCTCGGTTAGATTTCGCCAGTCGTCTCTATCTTGAGCTTTTAAATCAACACTTCTCCATTCATCATCTCCTACTTCATTCTTCATAGTCCTCAGCCATATAGGCCTGGGTCTCCCAACTCTTCTAGTACCTTGTGGAGCCCAGCTGAAAATTTGGTGAGCTAATCTCTCTTGGGGAATGTGAAGAGCATGCCCAAACCATCTCCATCTACCCCTCACCACGATCTCATCCACATATGGCACTCGAGTAATCTCTCTTATAGTTTCATTTCTAATCATAGTCTGCAAATTAACTCCTAATATTTTACATGTTCATAAAATACATTTTATTAAATAAATACTTCCAGACAAAGGAAACGAGTGCAGTGTAGACCGAAGCAAATTAACTTAACGTAGTAGGATATAAAACTTGGCTCTACTACTCATGCGAGAACTAATTTCGCTGAATTAACCAGGTCGTATCCTTTCCATTCATTTGCCGGAAATGCCTTTTCCCCCATCGTAATGGCTTCTAGAATAGTCTTTGCAATTATCTGACTGCGTGAGAGCATTGCGTTGAAATATATATATATATATATATATATATACTGTATATATATATAATGTATATATATATATACTGTATATATTATATATATATATATATATATATACTGTATATATATAATGTATATATATATACTGTATATATATATATATATATATATGTATATATATACATATATATATATACATATATATATATATATATATATATGTAATATTAAGCGGTTGATATATAAATTGATTTTAATAAAGAATTGCGCAGTGTGAAAGTGACTTGTTTTAACTCTCACCCTTAATTCCTTATAGTCATTTTTTTTCAGTGAGGCAGATGTGCACCGACTCGAAGCGGTGCCCTTTTTATTATTATTATTATTATTTGCTAAGCTACAACCCTAGTTGGAAAAGCAAGATGCTATAAGCCCAGGGCCCCAACAGGAAAAATAGCCCAGTGAGGAAAGGAAACAAGGAAAAATGAAATATTTCAAAAATAGTAACATTAAAAATAAATATTCCTTATATAAACTATAAAAACTTCAACAAAACATGAGGAAGAGAAATTAGATAGAATAGAGTGCCCGAGTGTACCCTCAAGCAAGAGAACTCTAATCCAAGACAGTGGAAGACCATGGTACAGAGGCTATAGCACTACCCAAGACTAGAGAACAATGGTTTGATTTTGGAGTGTCCTTCTCCTAGAAGAGCTTCTTACCATAGCTAGAGTCCCTTCTACCCTTACCAAGAGGAAAGCAGCCACATAACAATTACAGTGCAGTTGTTAACCCCTAAGTGAAGAAGAATTGTTTGGTAATCTCAGTGTTGTCAGGTGTATGAGGACAGAGGAGAATCTGTAAAGGATAGGCTAGACTATTCGGTGTCTGGGTAGGCAAAGGGAAAAAAACCGCAACCAGAGAAAAGGATCCAATGCAGTACTGTCTGGCCAGTCAAAGGACCCCATAACTCTCTAGTGGTAGTATCTCAACTGGCAGCTGGTGCCTTGGCCAATCTACTACCTCTAGCTCGGAAAAGTCTCCTGATCTCTGATTGGTTGGAAAAGATAATTCTAACCAATCAGCTATCAGGAAACTTCTGAGCTAAACGGGCACCTAGGCGAGTCGGTGCAAATGCGCCTCATTAAGAAAAATTGGGTATAGTGGTAAGTCCTGGGTTTAAATAATTATTAAAGACATAGGTAGGCCTACTATTTTTTAATTCCATGGTGGAATCCTTGATAAAGACGTAGCTATATTAGTAGGCCTACTATTTTTCAATTCCATGGTGGAATCCTTGATAAAGACGTAGCTATATTAGTAGGGCCTACTATTTTTCAATTCCATAGTGGAATCCTTGATAAAGACGTAGCTATATTAGTAGGCCTACTATTTTTTAATTCCATGGTGGAATCCTTGATAAAGACGTAGCTATATTAGTAGGCCTACTATTTTTCAATTCCATAGTGGAATCCTTGATAAAGACGTAGCTATATTAGTAGGCCTACTATTTTTCAATTCCATAGTGGAATCCTTGATAAAGGCGTAGCTATATTAGTAGGCCTACTATTGTTTAATTCCATAGTGGAATCCTTAATAAAGACGTAGCCATATTAATAGGCCTACTGTTGTTTAATTCCATAATGCATCTGTTGATTTGACAATTATATTAGCTAGGCCTTCCAGTTACTTATTGGCTTTGAGTACCGGTTAGGGTAAAGAAAGAGACGTAGCTATATTAGTAGGCCTACTATTTTTAAATTCTATAGTGCTTCTGTTGACTTGAGAATTAGATTAGGTACAGTTGGCGTCATTAATTCCGGTACACTGAGATCGCCTTAGCTTCCCATGAAGTGTACCGGAATTAGTGATGCCAACTGTACCAGTTAATTACTGGCTTTATCGAGATCCGATTATAGGTAGGGAAATATATGGGATATTGTGAAGGTTCTGTCGTATGTATGTATAGATACATACATATGGGACCTTCTAAAGGCTCTGTCGTATGTATGTATAGATACACACACATACATATGGGACCTTGAGAAGGTTCTCGTATGTATGTATAGATACACACATGCATACATACATATAGGACCTTCAGAAGGCTCTCGTATGTATGTATGTATGTATGTATAGATACAAACACATAAACACATATATTTGGGACCTTCTGAAGGCTCTGTCGTATGTATGTATAGATACACACATACATACATTTGGGACCTTGAGAAGGCTCTCGTATGTATATATACACAGACACACATACATTTGGGACCTTGAGAAGGCTCTGTCGTATGTATGTATGTATGTATAGATACACACATACATACATTATACATTATAACAGGGAACAGGCGGGACATATAATGAGAATTATAGGTAAATAATAGATGGACAAAATGATAACAGAATGGGTCCCTAGAGATTGTAAAAGAAGCAGGGGAAGGAATAGAAGACGATGGATTAACGAGTTGAGAAAATTTGCTGGAATAGACTGGTATGGAAAGACTGCAAACTCACGCCAGTGGAAGGATATGTCTGAGGCCTTTGTTCTCCAGTGAACTAGTCAGGGCTGATATATATATATATATATATACTGCATATATATATATATATATATGTATATATATACATATATATACACATATATATATATATATATGCAGTATATATATATATATATATAGAGAGAGAGAGAGAGAGAGAGAGAGAGAGAGAGTATCATCATCATCATCATCTCCTCCTACGCCTATGGGAGCAAAGGACCTCGGAGGATTCATTGGCTAGATTCATCAAAGGATAGCCAGTTCCTTGTGAGGCGCAGTGCCTATTTAACTAAGGCAAGTGACTCCTACTACAGTAATATATATATATATATATATATATATTTACATATTAATATATATATATATATATATAATACACAAACCCACATAGAAAAACTGTCATTCACTTACACTGCCAAGACAATAACAGGTACCGTGTGAAACATGCTTTAAAGCGTAGAGAGAGAGAGAGAGAGAGAGAGAGAGAGAGAGAGAGAGAATTACGTATCCCGAACTATTTCATATATGTATGGACGGAAACTACGGATAGTAATAGCTGCTTCCGGAATTTATTTGAAATTGGTGGAAGGGTAAATTACCTTTGTACAATAATAATAGTTTTATGGATAATTTTGGACGATTTAAGGGAACAGAGAAGAATGTTAAATCTTTCACGTGGAGAAAGTTTGGAAGAAATTAGGTTATGAGACTATAAACTGGTGGAAATGTCGGAGTTTGACACTAGAGGGTCACTCAGTAGAGTGCAGACCTCCGCCGTGGCATGTTATTTCTCGACCTTGACCTTGATCTTTGACCTTAACATGTATTAATTGGCGTTGATTTTATATACTCAAATATGAACCAAGTTTTGAGTCTTTTTATTATTATTATTATTATTATTATTATTGTTGTTGTTGTTGTTGTTACCATTAATATTATTATTATTATTATTATTATTATTATTACTTCCTAGGCTACAACCTAGTTGGAAAAGCAGGATGCTATAAGCCCTAGGGCTCCAACAGGGAAAAATAGCCCAGTGAGGAAAAGAAACAAGGAAAAATAAAATATTTAAGAGCAGTAACATTAAAATAGGTGTTTCATAAATATTATTATTATTATTACGTGCTAGGCTACAACCCTAGTTGGAAAAGCAGGATGCTATAAGCCCTAGGGCTCCAACAGGGAAAAATAGCCCAGTGAGGAAAAGAAACGGAAAAATAATAATATTCTAAGAGCAGTAACATTAGAATAGGTCTTTCATAAATATTATTATTATTATTACTTGCTAGGCTACAGCCCTATTTGGAAAAGCAGGATGCTATAAGCCCTAGGGC
>NW_027171153.1:12500-17500 GCF_036898095.1 Palaemon carinicauda
CGACTCTATCGGTGTGAACCTGGATAGAGCGTCCGCTGTCACCTTGCGGACTCCTTGAAGGTGAACTGCCGACAGGTACCACTTCTTCTTTTCCGCCAATCGGAAGACGGCCAACATCACCTGGTTGAGAGGTGGTGACCTTGATCCTTGTCGATTCAAGTATCTCACAACTACCTCGCTGTCTATCACCACCTTATGTGGATCGAATGACGCGGGGAGACTTTCTTTAAGGTAAGGAGCACTGCCCTAGCTTCTAGAAAGTTTTATGTGAAAGGTCTTGAATAGCCTGGACCAAGTCCCCTGGACTTTTTTTTTTTTTTTTTTTTTTTTTTTCCGATGAGAGTGACCTCCCCATCCCTCCTTCGAGGCGTCTGAGTGAATCGTCACCGACGGGGAAGGTGGCTGAAGAAGAACCTGACTTCTTTAGATGTCTGGCTTGGGACCAAGGCCTGAGAAGAGTACTTAGCCGAAGCGGCTGGTCTTCTCAGATCTCTTCACGCGTTTGATGCATAACTTCTCCAAACTCCGATTGCATCCTTTAGCTGTGCTCTTAGCACTGGGTCTGTCACCGAAGCAAACTGGAGAGAGCGCAGTACTCTCTCCTGCTCGTGTCTTGATATCCTTTCGGAATCTTGAAGTCTCTTGACAGAACCCGCTATCTCCTTCCTTTTCTTCGCCGGGGTGGAGAAACGGTGTGACAAAAGGTCCCAGTGGATTCCCAGCCACTGGAACTTTTGAGATGGAGAAAGTCGAGACTTTTTCTGTTGATCTTGAAGCCTAGGTACTCTAGGAACTGGATCACTTGACTGGAAGCTTGCAAGCATTCTGTCTCGGATGCTGCCCACACCAACCAGTCGTCCAGGTAGGCTACTACCTGAATTCCCTTTAGGCGAAATTGTTTGAGAGCTACGCTCGCAAGCTTCGTAAAAATCCTTGGGGCTATGTTTAGCCCGAATGGCATGGCTCCGAAGGCGTATAGTCTTCGTTGTAGCCTGAACCCTAGGTAGGGGGAGAGTCGATGGCTAATTGGAATGTGCCAGTAGGCGTCTGACAAGTCTATAGAGACGGAATATGCCCTCCTGGGCAGTAAGGTCCTTATGTGTTGCAGTGTTAGCATTTTGAATTTGCAATTCACTATGAACTTGTTAAGTGGCGACAAGTCCAGAATGACTCTGAGCTTTTCCGAGTCTTTCTTGGGAACACAAAACAGCCTCCCTTAGAAATTGATGGGCTTCACCCTTTTTCTCCAACAGTTCTTGAACGTACTCCTCCATAACGGGGGTGGAGTGTTGGAAAAACCGAAAGCACGGGGGTGGAGTGCTGTACCAGCTCCCGCCCAGTCCATTCTTGAGTAGGCTGTGGGCCCAGGGATCGAAGGTCCACCGATCCCGAAATTTCAAAAGTCTCCCTCCTACCGGTATCACCTCACTTGGACTGCCGTCCTGAGGTCTTGCCTTCCTGACCACGACCACCCCTGAATCCCCTTCCCCTTGAGGGGCGTCTAGACGAGCCTCTGGCTGCTCCTCTAGGCTTTGCTCGAAAGGAAGTAGACTGCCCTTCGAACGCTGGGGTGAATGCCGTGGACTGTGTCGACACGGCCTGGGGTACCCACTGAAAGGTGGTTGGGGTTTGTGCCATGATCTGGGGCACTGGGGGCAATGGCAATTGCAGTTGCTGTTGCTGTCTAAGAGGCTTGGCTGGCCGAGACGGTAGCCTAGTCCTCATAGTCTTCCTCTTTGGTTGAGGACCCTCATCCGGGGAAGACTTTCTTTTGATAGCCAGCCTCTTTTGATAGCCAGGCCCCACTTCTGGAGAAGGTTTCTATTCTCCAAGGCGGCTTTATCAACAACTTCTTTGACCAAGTCGGTAGGGAAAAAGGTCTTTTCCCCAGATGTTGGAGGAGATTAGTTTCTTTAGCTCGTGCCTCACCGTAGCCGAGGTAAACACAAACTCCCTACAAGCTCTCCTTGCCTTGACGAAGCCATAAAGGTCCTTCGTCACTGTGGCCAGATGAGGCTTGGCCACTACCATGAACATTTCATGGACCTTGGGGTCACTTGCCATCGTCTCGAGAGTAGTCTGAAGAGACATTGAGGCAGTCAGTCTTTCTTTTGTATCGAACACACTTCGCAAAAGAAAGTCAGACAGCTTAGGGAGGTCCTTGCCGAACTGACGTCCGGCAATATCAGCCTCCAACTTTCCCACTGAGAACGTAAGATGGACGTCCTTCCAGTCTTTGTGGTCCATAGGCAGGGCCAGCGACAAGGGTTTACACTCCTCTAGGGAGGGGCAAGACTTGCCGGCCTCGATTGCTTTTAGTACAGCCAGAAACCCTTTCTGTAAAAAGGGGAAGGCTCTAGTAGGCGAGGACACAAAGGAAGGGAGCTTCCTATTCAATGCAGCTACCTTTGAGTTAGAGAAGCCCCTCTCTTTCATCGAGGATGAAAGTAGAGCTTGAGCCTTAGCATGGTCCATCACTATGACCTCCTTCGGCTCGGTCTCCTCCTTTGAAGCTGGTTCCTTCCTCAGCCGGACATAACAGTCCGGATATGATGCCTTGCTGGGCCAGAATTCCACCCTCCAGGGGAACTGAGCCCAGCTTATCCGAGATGACGATCTTTCCAGTCGTCATCGGCATGTGCTCAGCATACCTCCATGGGTTAGCATCTGAGCACAAGGGAAGGTCTTTCACATTGAGCTTTTTCTGGGGCCCATGTGATTCTGCAAGGCACTGCATTCGCAATTCCATTGCAGCCGCCTTCTCCTGATTCTCCTTCTGCATTTGTTGGATCATTCCAACAATAGAAGAGAGGGCCTGTCCCAGCTCTACTGGGAGACCGGCCGATGTAGAGGGGCTTGAACTTCATCCTGGGCTTCTGCCAGGAGGTCTTCCTCCTGACACCCGTCCACATCAGACATCCTGTCATCTAGCTGGATGTCTTGCATCGCGACCGCGACTTCAGCATCCACCTGGATCTGAACTTAGGGGATCTCCTCTTGAGGCTGGGGAATCACTGCATCAGCTGATGCCTTAGGGAAAGGATACGCCCTCATCTTCTCACTTGGAAGATAAGGGCCAGAAGTGTTCTTTTGGAAGCCCCTTACCCAGGTACGAAGCTTCTTCCTAGCTATTTAAATGTCTCATTAATCAGGTTAGTGCACACAGTACATACCTGAGGGTCCCAATACCGGAGATCATCCTTGGAGACAGCGTATGCTGCGTGTCTCCTACAAAACTCATGTCCGCAGAGGTTCTTGCTGCTGACATTGCAGAAAGCACTTCCCCACTTCGGAGTGTCCTTCTATAAAGAGAAGAAATTTCCATGAGTATCAAGTGAACTATGTATCACTGGATATGCATAGTATAGCATAACAATTCATAAAGGAAAGACACACACTTGTGTTTCCCTCACAACCCATTGTTGCAGCCTTCCAGATAATAAAATCAAAATGGTTTATCTCTTCTAGAGTAACCAATGCAAGGTTTCCAGAGGAAACAGGTGGAGCTCACACCTAAGCAATGATTTTAAAATCCTGGATAATAGACAGGGAAGAACTCAGCTTCCTATCTGAGGGCAACAGCAAAGGGATGTGCAAGAAAACACAATAGTGTTAGAAGATACAGTGCTGTACCAAAACCTTTACTATAGTTTTCTTCTTACTGTATATGCTATACAGAAGAATACTAGTACAGTATAGGGGGATGTGTGCCGGCCTGCCTTTGCCGGCCGGCACACACCACAACTAGCTTTAAAGTATACTAGTTAACAGCTATAGGGCGGCAGCACTCTGGTTCAAATGCCTGTGCCGGTCGGCAGCAACTGCTGGCCGGTAATAGCTGCCGGCCAGCAACTACACAAGGTAGTACCCAGCTGCCGGCCACACTCTTGGTGACCGGCAGACAAGGACTGACATAAGCCGGCCGGCAAAGGTACAAGACCGATGCCAGCCGGCAGCAAAAGAACCAGAGGACTACACCTGCCCGGCTGCTGGCCTCATAGGCCGGCAGCCGGGACAGGTACAGCACTAGAAGAAAAATAGAATGGATGCCGGGATAAGAGTGTACACAACCTCCAAGCCCGGCAACCGAAAGAGTGCATATAAGGAAGGGGAGAAACTAATTCAGGCTTCCTTGACCAATGCCGTCCGGCTCTGCCGGCAGGCATAGATGAGGGACCAAGAGAGGTCCGGGCAGCACTCGAAAAACATAAGACCCTTGCCGGCCAGCAGCTCTGCCGGCCGGCAAGGGGCTGAGTCAATTCCACATCCTAACCTATACTAGGTCCAGAAGTAGAACGACGTACAGTACAGTAAGACCCCTGCCGGCCAGCTCTGCCGGCCGGCAAGGGGCTGAGTCAATTCCACATCCTAACCTATACTAGGTCCAGATGTAGAACGACGTACAGTACAGTAATGGCTCGGCCATTACGAAGAAAGAGGGGGAAGGGACAAGAGGGTCCTGCTAACCTTGCTTTAGTGACAGATCACCCGCAGCCAAGAAACTTATCTTAGCCTAAGGGAGATCTAAGGGGAAAGGCCAGCAAGACTTGCCAGCTTCCAGAGCACCAAAGTAAGGAAGGCGTTGCTACTCCCAAGGGAAGAACTTATCCTCCCCCGAGAATAGCAACAGGACTAGTCTGGTAGATCACAAAAGAAGGAATCATATCTACAGAAACCTTCGGTAGTGACCTAAGGGAGCTAAGCTCCCTTTGTATGTGTTAGGTCAGCGAGGGGGACTCTGCCCCAAGCCAGACAACACAGACTCAGACTAAAAACTCTGTTGTTCTGTCCCTCTTGAACCATAACTACAGGAACAGGAAGGTACAGTAACACCCTAGTATAGTTTTATCGAAAATAAATTCGGAAAAAACCACTTAGGGATAAGCCCAAGGCTTAAACAGAGGGAAAGGGATTGCATACCTTCTCCGAAGAAAAGAGAGCAACCGGGGAGTATGATAAAGTATACTAAGGCTCCATAAGCAATTACCCTAGGCACCAAG
>NW_027171154.1:7500-10000 GCF_036898095.1 Palaemon carinicauda
TCACAAAGGTATCGTCTATGTACCTAAAGTACAGAAAGGGGCATTCTACACGGGAGAACACTCTCTCTTCTACAATTCCCATATAAAAATTCGCGAATAGGACTCCCAGGGGTGAGCCCATCGCTACACCAACCTTCTGTAAGTAGGTATGCCCTCGATGGGTGGTAAAGGGGGCCCTCTTCGTACAGATGGCTAGGAGGGTCCGAAGGGCTGGTTCAGGGATGTTCAGAGATGGTGTAGAGTCGTCCCTATAGACTCTATCAGCGATAAGGTCTATGGTTTCGTCCACAGGCACGTTTGTGAATAAAGACTCTACATCCATCGATGCAATAACTCCATCACACGTAGAGTCCTTAATTTTATCCAGGAATTCAGTGGAGGAAGCTACACAGTAACGATTTGGAATGTAGGGCGTCAGGATGGCATTCAGTCGTTTGGCAAGCTGGTAAGTCGGAGTAGGGCATTGACTTATAATGGGGCGTAGGGGGTTGCCCTGCTTGTGGGTTTTCACATTGCCATAAAGGTAGCCCGGCCAGAAATCCCCTGAAATAACTGGTAGGTGCATGGCATTGGTTGCTGCATTCACGGCCTCGATGGGTTTGTTAGCCTCTTTCTTGATTTCTTCGATAGGGTTTCTAGTGAGGCGCACAAATTTTGAGGAATCAGCCAAGATGTCGTCGAGTTTCTTGTGGTATTCCTCTGTGTCAATAAGCACAAAGGCAGCAGTCTTGTCTGCCCTACGAACAGTAACACCAGCAACCTGCTTAAGTTCCTTAGCAGCTGCCTTCATATCCTGGGTGACGATACCACTGGTGTAACGACCCCTCTCAGTGAGGGCCTCAGCAAGAAGCAAGGGCTGGAGGGCATCAGTAGTCCGCAGGGTGCCACGATCTTGAAGGGCGAGGATTGAGTCAAGTAGCAGCTCGACCTCGAGGCGTTTATCAGTGGGCCTTGGCCTGGTCACGTAGTGGCAGTTGAGGCCCATCTTGAGGATTTGTTCCTGTGCAGGAGTCGGGGTATACCCCGAGATATTGATGTACTCCTGGCGTTCCTGTGGTATGCGAAGTTTGCCACCGTTGAGGTTGATCAATTTCTTCAGGATGGTGCGGGTCCTCTTCTGCATGTCTCTCTTCTTAAGGATTCGGAGGGCATGGGTAATGTTGTCAGGGTAGTTCAGGCCACCCCCGATGCAGCAACCAATGCCATGCACCTACCAGTTATTTCAGGGGATTTCTGGCCGGGCTACCTTTATGGCAATGTGAAAACCCACAAGCAGGGCAACCCCCTACGCCCCATTATAAGTCAATGCCCTACTCCGACTTACCAGCTTGCCAAACGACTGAATGCCATCCTGACGCCCTACATTCCAAATCGTTACTGTGTAGCTTCCTCCACTGAATTCCTGGATAAAATTAAGGACTCTACGTGTGATGGAGTTATTGCATCGATGGATGTAGAGTCTTTATTCACAAACGTGCCTGTGGACGAAACCATAGACCTTATCGCTGATAGAGTCTATAGGGACGACTCTACACCATCTCTGAACATCCCTGAACCAGCCCTTCGGACCCTCCTAGCTATCTGTACGAAGAGGGCCCCCTTTACCACCCATCGAGGGCATACCTACTTACAGAAGGATGGTGTAGCGATGGGCTCACCCCTGGGAGTCCTATTCGCGAATTTTTATATGGGAATTGTAGAAGAGAGAGTGTTCTCCCGTGTAGAATGCCCCTTTCTGTACTTTAGGTACATAGACGATACCTTTGTGAAAGCAAGATCATGTGATGAAATCGAGACTTTGAGGAGGATGTTTGAGGACCATAGTGTACTCCGTTTCACCCTCGAACACAGCCAAGATAATCGCCTCCCGTTCCTGGATGTCCTAGTCACCTCGACGGAGAATGGATTTCGGACCACAGTGTATACCAAACCCACAAACCTAGGCATGTGCTTGAATGGAGACAGTGAGTGCCCCACCCGATATAAGAGTTCTACCATCAAGGCTTACGTCAGGAGGGCCCTGTCGCACTGTTCCACATGGTGCGATACACACAAGGAACTGGACCGAATATCTCAAGTACTTGTCAACAATGGATTCTCCAATAAGCACGTCCAAAAGGAAGTCAGGAAAGCAGTAGACAAGTGGTACGAATCCAACCCCGCCGAGAGAATCGACAGTAGCAATAACATCAAGCTATTTTACAAAGGACATATGCATCCGAATTACCTGCAAGACGAGAAGGCAATGAAAGAAATCATCAAGAATAATGTATCCCCTACTGAAGACACCCAGAAATTAGACTTCATTATATATTACCAAACGGCCAAGACGAAAAGCCTTATTATGAGGAATAACCCAGCGCCCCCAGAGCAGGATTTCTTAAAGAAGACGAATGTTGTCTATGCATATCAATGCCCTATCCGTGGTTGTCCCGGAAATTATATTGGCATGACAACTATGCGTCTTTCCAAGAGAATTTCTTGCCACGTACAGCAAGGG
>NW_027171156.1:0-22311 GCF_036898095.1 Palaemon carinicauda
CCCCAACCCCAACCCCAACCCCAACCCCAACCCCAACCCCAACCCCAACCCCAACCCCATATATCTTATATTAAAAATTCATTTCTTGATGGACTTGTTAAGATTGCTCGTTTAAGAGACTATACTCTGGTTGCCGATCGAACTCATGCACCCATAAGCATGAGGGTCTGGGTTTTCTAGTTAATGGCGGTTTATCAACTAAGGAGGAGTTTTCCTAGGGTCTGTTTTGAACTTAAAATTCAAATCTTTCTAGAAAAATTGGTCGAAGTTGTATTAACCTGGACCTGGTATTTGTGTTTCATTGGTTTATTGTCTGCCGAATTCTGCAATTACTCCTCCCTTTACTTTGGGGTAAACTTGATTGGTCTTAATTAAGTAGTCATGGGAAGCGGGCACATAGTCTGGCTTTTTGGGCTTGTATTGTTATTTGTTGAATTTCTGACCCTTGCCTTTTAAAATGTCTGTAGAAATGTTGATGCTGAGTTGAACTTAATCTTGGTTGCTGTTTGGCTTTTGACGTTCACTTAAACCAAAGGTTCCAACTTTTTTGCCAATCTTTTTAGGTTTTTGAAATTGACTAGGTATTGAGTAACCACCAGGGCCTAAAATATAGAGAAATTACCAGGCATGTCGGAAACTTGTTATTTTTAACTTTTGTTTACTGGTTTGCTTATCGTTGTTGCTGTGGCATTGTTCAAAAGGCTGGGAAGGGAATATTGACCAGGTCCAGGGGTCAAGTCTTATTTGTGTGGTACATATTTGTGACCCATTGACATTTTTTTATCAAGTAAAAAATCGCGTTTAATGTTGTAATGGCCAGGAGCTGGAAAAACTTCTTGTTCTTTATCTGTTTTCAAGTCTGTGCTATCTTCAGCTTGAACTTTTTTTATTTCTATCATGGATTTCTTGTTTTCTATCGGCAAATAAGAGCCTGGTCCAGGAGTAATTTGACTGAATTATCCATACTACCTGAGAGAACTTCCTATTTTTGTTGCTTTTTTGGTAAATGATTATGATTATAAATGAACTGGATACATTCCAGGACCTGGCACGTCAATTATCTCTTAGGGAGGATCGAAATAAGTTTTTTCTGGTCTCATTGTCATCAGTACCCCTTTGCCTGACTTTTTTAATATGTTTTGTTGAAGTTCATAGCTTGTTGGTCCAGCCTTATATTCACTATGAATCTAATTATGTTTAGACTTTGGAATGGAAAATTATTTTCCGAGACCGATTGTTGACTAAACACTTTTGACATGCTTGCTTTGGACATCTTTATTCTTTATAGTGTGATTCATTTGTTACTGTATAGGATTGTATGCCCCGATATCTGCACTTTCCGAATTGATTGAATGAAACCTGGGCGATCTACTTTCCATCGGTTACTTTTCTACTTTCAATTCTTTCTCCCTTATCAGATCGTACTTTCCGGGCCCTGGCGTTTCACCCTAAAAATGCAAAGGAGCTAATAATTGAAGAAAAAATACGTCTTGAGCTTGTTCCTAAGGGATAGGCAGACGATTTCGGCAACACCGCTTTAGGCTAGATCATGTAAATAAAATTTGATTTTCTATCTATTCAAATTACAAAATGGAGGAAATAAATGTAGCAAAATTGAAGAATCAGCTTAGGCTAGAAGATCTAAACAATGCAGAAAATCAGTGTTTTTTGTATGACTAATTCGTTTCAGAATAAATGAATTACAACTTGACATCGATGAGCTAGCTAAATAAATACAAGTGAAAAAACTAATAAGAAAATCAATATTCTGTAATTGGGTTTAAAAGAGAGAAAAACAATGAGGAGCATTATTATGTGGGAATGATGAAAATACAAATGTCTGACAAAAACTAGCATAATAAGTTCAAAATAAAAAAATATGTTAAGCAAGAGAGTTAAATTATAGCTATTCAACCCAAACCTGACGATTTAAACATAATCTGTACAAAAAACGAATCTGGTAATCTAAACCTTTTGGACAAAGATTTATAACCAATTCTCCAATTACTAGGTTTCTCTGAACTCGGATACGGGTTACAATTCAACCCTTTACAAACAAACTAATTAGCTTCCTGCAGCTACGATGGTAACCTATTAATTTACGACATAAGCTAGGACAAAAGGCAACCAACTGTTAAGTTTTTCTATGAAAATAACCCTTATTTAGAAGATATCGCCTTCATTGATCAAAATACTCTATTGCTTGTAGGAGATGATGATAGGATCAATTACATTGATATCCGATAAGGTCAAGTAAGTAATAGCTACAAACAGACAAATTACCAAAACGAAATTTATTCTGTTTCCGTAAACGCATTGAATAAAAATGTTTTCATAACAGGCAATAAAGAAGGATACATATACTTGCATGATATTAGGATGTAGAGAGATGCACTGAATACATTTTTTACGCAAGGAGAATAAGAAGTTTTTGTGAAGTTTGCTCCCTATAATAACTTAGCAAACCTATTTGCTGTTTCATAAGGCTCGGAAATTTATGTTATGGATTTGTTGAAAAGCGGAAATTAGCTAGAGGATGAGGAAGAGCAATATACCACTTTTTGTCATCAAGGTCATAAATCAGAAATTATTGATTTTGACTGGAACCCTCAAAAACAAGGACTTATTTAGTCAACTGAAATGAACGTATTGTAACTCTGGAACACCCAGTTTTAATCCCTGTAAAACGAAGATCTCTATTTGCTTTAAGAATGAAAATATATAATATTAGATATTTAAATGGTCTATAATTTTGTTGCTTTTTTTCTCTTACTTTTCGAACCTTTCCAGCAAGGTTCAATATATCCGAATGATCTGATACCTATTAGGATGTACAGAAACAATGAAGACATGTGGACCTCCTATGAGTTTTATCTCAATATCGAGACCAGAATACCAGCCAACTCAAATACTGCGATTGAGATTACCTTCCCAGACTCTTTCATTATTGATGCCACCAATACTTGCGAAATCGCTGCCACTGGTAACGACATCGTCAGTAATGATCCCTGTCCTATAGAAATTATCAGGTCGATACATACCTTTTGCCCAACTTAAATTTATGTCAATGATCAGAAACTGCAAATTTAGCTCGAGGATTAGCCAATCGAGTCAGGATCATTGAAAATAGTAATAAAATATATGAAAAACCCTAAGAAAATTGGTTAACCAAATTTTTACGCTTCTTTGGGCACTGACAATGTAAAAATAGAGACTTTCAAAAACAATGTTTTGATCGATTCCAATGACAATTTCGGTCAAATTGGGTTTGCAGGAACTCCAAACAAATAAATAGGGTCTCCAAATATCGTAGCGAATGACGGTTCAAATTTGGGTGGTTTTCTAACCAATTACAAAGTGACATTTAGGGCAACAATTTAGTTGCAGCAAAGTTGTTGGTTTAGATTTAGATTCCCCGATGGATTTATTGTGACGAGTCCCAAATGCTCAATTACTACAGATGTAACGTCTGAAATTAATTGTTACCCAGAAAAAGACGGCTCGCAAACGATTTAGTTTGATCCAATAACCGCTGCAATTGCTGCAAACACTGATGTTATATTCAAAATAAGACAAGTCTACAACCCTTACTTTTCAGGAACTACAAGTCCTTTCTATCTTGAATCCCTACTCCCGGGTGAAAATACTTTAGTCGAGTGGTATCAAATCGATGGAGTTGTCATCGAACCGGGTTAGATATTGAAACCTTCCGTCTCGGCTAATCCGCTCAATAAAAACTTAGAAGTTGACTACACAATTACGTTTACTCCGCAAAATCCAATACCCGACCCGGGAAGAATACTAATTTTCTTCCCCACTCAGAGCACAACAGGAGTGGCGGCAAATTATAAGCTGTAGTCACAATGCAGAATTATTTCTGGATTAGAGAAGAGAAGTTCTGCTGATCCAATTAGCTGCCTCAGGGGTAGCACTATAACCGATCGATTGGAAATCACTAACTTCGCCGCAACCAACCCTATAGAAATCGTAGTGAAAATCTTTGCTACAAATCCTGGCTAAGCTTTGACTTACACTCCATTCAAAATCATTACTGAGTAATGTGTTAGTCCCTGCACTACAGGCTCTGAAGTTTACCAAACGATCGACGAAAACAATAACGCTGGTACGATAACCATATCTGACGTTGACAAACAAGAATTTGTGGAAATCGATTTCTATAAGAAAATGGTCAATTGTACCATTTCAAACAATCCTCCGACTTGTCCTTTAGATTTCAGAGTATACCCTTAACCAGGTGATTCTTTACCTTTGACAACCGCTAGTAATACTGATGCAGGAATCATTCAACTTCAAATACCTTTATTGTGGAGAAATAAATAGGCAGGCTTTAGAAGTTCTAATGTTGATGGAGCGTCAGGCATAGGTGCCACATTTGGTAAGGAACAGACTTACAGAATAACTTATAATCCGGTTCACAAATACAGGATAGCTACAGCAAAGGAAACAAGCTATAAAAAATTCCCAGCAGACTCTGGGTTATCAGAGTGTGATCTACCAATTTCTATTGATGCTGTCATTTTACCTCCTTTTGGAGGCAAATATGTATTTAGAGTTTTGCTTTTTAAAGATGGTTCTCCTGAAGCAAAAAGCGATCCGATTGAGTAAGACATTTTCACAATGGACATAGCCGTTCCTGACCTTGATTTAGACTACGTAAGAACAACTTCACATAATTCTGGGGATGTAGATAACCTAATATACGCAAAATTCAGGGTTGGTTTGAAAGTCCCTGCTGAAGGTTCTATCATTTTCAACAACACAATTGTCGACAAAGTGTATGAAAATTCTTCCGGTTGGCCTAAAAACCTCGGATTTACAGGATTAGCTGATAACTAGCCGATGAGAATCCCTTGTTCGGTAAATATTTAGGGCCAAATTTAAGGAATTCCAGACTCAAACAATCCTAATGTGAACTGTAACGTGTGGGCGGGAGATGACTCCGACCTAACAGATATCAAAAACGCGTTTTTGCAGGTCAAAGGTTTCAGTTAAACTTTGTAAGCTAGTTGGGAAGTAGAAGTATATATTCCAAATGTCAGATTTTGCATCACGACTTTAATGTTTTGCAAAACAGTATTATCCACGACCTATACAACAGCTTTAGAAGATCCATACACTTTGAACAAAAAACAAATTGACTTGGCTTTTGTACAACCTATAAATGAACCATCTTTAGTAAATGAATCTGCACCTGTATAAACTGCGATTGCTTTTAATAGATAGATTTGTCAATAAAACACCTGAACTTGGAGTTGGAACAACCTTGCTGCTTTATAGAATCTTGATCATATGATTATTAAGTTTCCTCAGCGATGGGGTCCGAATTAACATGGTAGAGACTCTGATGAGTAAAATATGTTTCATTTCTTCTAAGATTACAATCTTTAGGCCTCAAACAAAGCTTTAAAAGTCGTTCTAATTAATGCGTTCAAGACATAATTAGGAAATCCCAAGTTTCAAGTGGATGAAATCTATTATTTCTTGATTATAGACACCAACATAGCTGCAGGTAGTGCAGATATTAATATTAGTGGGATACGATCCGCCTAAGACCCAACACCTGGTTGTGAGACTAAAATGTTGTATTGGGCTTAGTAAGAAAAGTCCGGAAACGTACTTTTCGCTACCTCTGAAGACTGAACTGATGTTGGTGTTTATGGTGTCCAGTTTGAAATTTTTCCTCAAACACCAATTTTTGAACTTCTGAGGCCACCAGAATCAATGGATTTCAACTCTTGGGTCCAGTATTCAATGGAATTTTACACTTGCCACGCAATAGGACCTAATGATAAGATAAAAATTACAATTCCGACTGGCTACTAAGCAATCGAAGACGAATGCCGAATTAGAACAGGAATTTACGGAGTCCCAGAAAAACTAGGAACTCTTATAAAATGCGAAAGAAAAGGTACATCTCCTAATTTCTACTTCGAAATTTCAAGCTTTAAACCCATAGACGTTAGAACCAAAATGCAAATCATTTTCAAAGCTCAATGCCCCAATGCTGCTGAGACTTTTGCAGGCAAAACCTACTAAATTGAAACCTTTTGGGACAATGATGTTTAAAATGACTTTAAATTGAGTGATATTGCTCCTTTAGAGATCGCAGGACCTAATGAATATCCTATAAAAGTTGAAGTCATGCCTTTGGAAGTCAAAAAAGTCGCAAGAGAAAACTCTCATGGCAATTTTTATTTTAAAATTAAATCCATTCATGGCAGTTTAGCTCCATTATAAACAATAACTTTCAGGTTCAATGCTAGGTTAGAAGGTCCGTCAAATATTCCGAACCCGGTCTATAAATATGCTCTCGATGATGATTCGATAAGACAAACAGCTAGTAACCTTTCTTGCAGATTTGATGGTCATTTAGCAGAATCTTGTAAATTCTAAACAATTAATAGCCAAGCTAATGTTGTTACATTAAAGTTACCGCCGACTGATGGTACTCTAAGACCAGGCTACACTGGAATGTAGTAAAACAATTGGTACGTAGTCAGCATCTCAACAAGAGGAAATGAAAGGTCGTCGACCACCAGAGAAGGTCTAAGATTGAGAGACTCTGGACGTTTCATTCTAGACGTTTCCGCTACAACTACAGGAGGGGCTGAGACTAATTCCTTAGTTTTTGTGAATTTGCCCAAAAGATTTGAATATTTCAAAGTTTGGTCGGCAAGTAAAACCAGCCACAATTTTGAACAGGGGACTGACCCTTTGAACGATTCTTTTTTCGACGAAGCTGGAATATCTCTGTACACAATATTTTTCGATGTCAGCGGAGGTCAGATAGACTCATATTCGTAAGGAGGAAGACTCACAATAAACTTTTTCACTCAGATTGAAGGACTATTTTTGGACGGTTTTGATTAGTCTCTTGGTACAGGTTTGCCTCATAGGTCTTACATGCCTTGCATGTTTGAAAACATAACCCCAGACACAGACCCAAGCCTGATTCCTCCACCAGACAGAGTTATTTGTAGACTTTTCTACGGAACGCCACCAAATCCGACCCAAATAATCATCTCTCAATTCGACGCCATACAGGGAAACAGGAAAAAAATTCATGTGAGCAAAATTTTCAATCCGACCGCAGAGCACGAACTCTTAAAAGTCGAATTAATTGCTGAAAAATTCGACTCAACAAACTCAGCCAGCAACATAATTTTCCAAAACTCTTATGACCTAATAAACATGACTTCACCAATCAAGCACTACACCAAATTGATAACCAACACTGAACAATTCCTTTGTACAACCTGCATAGCGCCTGAGTTCGATGTGGCTACAATAGACACTGCTGCGACTCTCACTTTGGAATGGATGTCTAAACAACACGATATGTAAGGAGGAGATCATATAATATTTCAAGTGCCTCCACTTGGATTCTGCCAGACGAAGCAAATATCAATTGTGGGCCGGAGGTAAAGTCAGATAGTGCGATTCTCACCGAATAGCTGGATGGATAATAGCATATTTGGGTGGCGACGTTGCTGCCAATACGGCACAATAGTTCACATTCGACATTAAAACTCCACCTTATAAATTGATTGTTTCCGCCACTGAGCCACCTATTAAAGCTTTTGTATATTGGCGCCACCATCTTCAGGACGTCGTAGAACTCAAGCCCCTTGGAACTACTTTAACCCCATTAACTTACACATCGCTCGCCATAGAATCGGCTCAAGGTTTTATTGAAAACAAAGTAGAAGACTACACAATTAGCTTTACCACTTAAACAACTCTACCAGGCTTGGACATCAAAGGCTTTACTTCGGTCATCGTTTTAACTTACCCGGCAGACTTATAGCCGATGGCTTCTTAGTGTAAAAATGACATCTTAGCAGGCTCTTGCCTCAAAGGTGACAACTTTAACTGTGTTATAAATACAACTGACAGAACGATGACCATAAAAAATTACGACGAATATGTTGTTGGATCAGGAAATGATGAAGTCAAAATCGGAGTTCGTATGCTAAATCCTGCTTAAGGTGCTGTGTCCGGTCAATGGGAACTACAAATCTGGTACGAAGACGAGAACCCATACAACAAAATAGTCGCGGAAGGCACAAAGCCCAATCCTAATATCAATGCTGCCCCGATTGTTCCAGACTTTTGGCATTCGCCGATGCAAACTTAATTCAGGCTAAGGGCAGGAGTGGAAGAATATGCTCCTATATCGTTCAAATTCAAGCCGTCACAACAAATCAATGCTGGAGAGATTATTACGTTAGAGCTAAGTTTAGGAGGAAATAACTGGGTTTAAAAAGCCAACTCGCAATTATTTTGCTTCTTCGATTTCTCTGCCGACTATCTTGAAGACGTCAAACACTCAGAACTTTGCACGACTGACGGCAGCACTAAGTTTGAAATAAAAACTCCTAAGAATGTCAATATACCAAACACTGACATAATTTCGTTATCGATCACGACTCTGAACAGTAACAATGGAATCAATGGATTTAAACCTCCTACTCAGCCAGGCTTTTATTAATTAAAACTAATCATGCCCTCTGGGGAAGAAACTATAAAAACCTCCTACATAGAACACAACGTTTTATTCACCTTTTTTGAAAGTTGGATGCTAATAAACAACGAAAACCAAGAAAATATAGCATACCTTTACTTCAAGAGTAGTGTAAGTCTAACGGAACTGAGATACCATTTTCCTGTAATGAACTAAAGAGGATAAGAACTTCTAGATGATGATTTCGGAACAAAAGGGCCAATTTATTGCTGTTTGAGAGAATTATCTGGATTTCCTTATAAATGTACAGACTTAACCTGTTCATTAGTTCCAGGCAGCCAAGTTGCGAGTCAGCACGGTTATATATCAATTACTGGGTATACTTTTGCTTCTGGTACCAAATATCAAATAGAAATCGAATAGATCAAAACACCCTTAATTAATGCTGACGACAGACACATTGAATTCATTTTAGAAGGATATTCCGGAGGCAGTGTTGTAACTTCCAAAATTTGCTACGATTTCAGTATCAAACATTACGACATAGACACAACAGGAGAATACACTATTTCGAACCTTACTGCGGTGGCAGCGAACGACTCAGGAGTTGAATATGATGTTTCATTCTCGCCAAACGTTGATTTGCGATCAGGTGATAAGTTTTTCGATTTTTTCATAATAGAATTCCCAAGAGACGTTGGTTTTTCTGACCAAAATAGAGAACTTATTAAATGCACACTTGGAACCTGTTACTATAACCCTTCTTATAATTGGCTCGTTTGAAAGCCTGATAATGACATAGCAGCCAACTCTAACAAAGCTTTCAAAATAAAAGATGTCATTAATCCTTCGTTTGCCAATGACGGAAATTAAAAAATGATCGGTCGAGTCGTCAGGAACAGGGTTCTGACAGCAAAGAAATTTTTCAATGCGTTGCCTAATATTACCCCCACTTCAGTAGGAAGTGCTTCTTTTACGGTGAAAGCCCACGACTATGAACCTGATTGGACGTCTGAAATTCCTAAAAATGACTGGATCAAATACGAATGGTAAATGATAGCTCCTTCCAACTTAGAAAAAGGAGGAGCCATTATTTTAACCTTGGACGCATCTCTAACATTAAGCGAAACTTGTGAAACTAACGAAGATGGTAAGGAAGATTTTGTGAATGGTCAGCACATTAAATGTGAGCTGATAGGAAGTACTTACAAAATCACCGGTTACAATGAGTTTATTAAGGATGATATCATTGCTTTTAACACTTGGGCTAAATCGAGCACTGCTGGAACTAAAACGTTTGACTTAACAGCCTACAAAGATGAAGCAGCAACATAAAAAGTTTTTGGTACTGAAATTACTCCTGCTAATGCAGCTACTAGTAGTTTTCCTGGACTAACTTTATTGAAATCTGATTCATCCTTTAGAGACGTAGTGAGATAAAACATGATTGAACCTTTCGAGATAAATGTCACCTTGGGTTCCACAGTGACCGCAAAAACTGGATATCTCAGAGTAATATTTACTTCAAACGATGCTTCTTTACCTACTAACGGAAAACTTGTCTGTGGAATAAACACTCAAACCTCTTGGAAATGCATAGTCAATAATGCAAATCCTCTTAGAATCGACCTCTACCCAATGACAGCAGCTTCAGGAAGTGTAAAAATATTCGTCTCTAGTACTTGTGGAACAAAGGAAGGTCTTTAATGGAATAATGGCGGAAACTTAACTGGCAGTATTGACGTTTATGCTACTGGAGGTGGAGGCGTCTCTGAAACGATAGACTACAATTACAAAGTTTATCCGGCAGCAGGATTCACTGAAATCAAGGTTATGGTGATGTTCGAGAATGCTAATCAGGAAAGTCCTGTGATCGTTCAATTTATACCAAGTGTGGCAGTGGCTGCTGGAGGGTTTGTTGTAATTAATTTGCCAAAAAAAGGAATGAACGGAGCAAACTGGTTTGATGATTTGGGATTAGGTGCTGTGACTGATACTGCTTTCGAATGTTCGGATTTGGCAAGTGGAATTTTTACCGACACAAACGTTCCTAATTGTAAAATTGACACATAGTTATCACAAAATACAGAAATAAAGGTAGCCGTTGAGTAAGCATTAAGTGCTGGAACCACTTACTATATTAACCTTCGCAGAATAAGAATTCCCAATGTCTCTAATTAATCTATGTACATCGAAGTTCTAACAACAAATTCAGGTGGTGACATCTTAGAAGCAAGAACTCTATTCGACGTAGTTGCACCTAGAACAATGACCACTGATAATGGTGGACCTTCAGTTTCGGCTACGTTTTAGTTCACAGGAGTAAACATAAAAGCCAACATGAAACTCTCTGACAGACTAATTTTCGAATTCCCTTACTCCTACTAAATTAATCCTGGTACTTGTGGGGTTTCGAACCCAACAGGTAGTAGTGTTAATTGCTATGGAAACGTCGTTGAGTGGATACCGGCAACTGACCCCACTAGCGGTGGTATTACAATCTAGTTTACAGGAATTACTAAGCCAGCAAGTAATACCCCTTTTGACGCAGTTTATATTTACGAACTTCATGGCAACTATTTCATCAGAAAATCTACCATCAACAATTTATCTGCATCAACTCGTCTTCTTTCTCCATTTTTACCTTTTGATTATTCAAATTGGAGGTAAGGAACAAAGAGTTCTACACGTATATTGGTTGCATAGGATATTAACCCTTAATTCGTCCTGTACAAAAAGAGAATCACAGGAGCTGCCACCGCACCTGTTAGGGCCAACTTTAAGCTATCCGCCTCGCCAGCTTCAACTTCTTGGATGTTATTTTGGTTTCCAAATGACAATTTCGGCTTGACTGGTTATGATTTGAAAATAAAAATAAGATGTGTTTTCGAGAACAGCACGAGTTATTGGGTATCTCAAGAATGCTACATAGACGTTGCTAATAAGAGGATCAAGATTTCCTTAGCTGGCAATAATCTTGGCACTAATTAATGGACTTTAAGTGTCTTCAGGCTATAGCAATATTAAGAAGGTTTCACTTTCCCTGCTGATGGTCAATACAGATTTAAACTTTCGATAGTTAATGACGAGGCTGCTTCTACTATCTAACAAATCTCGTTTTTCTATTATTAATTGTATTAGTCAGAAGTACAAAGTCCTTGTTTGCTGTCTTTTGATGATAGAGGAGGCAATTAAAATTTGATTTACTTGGAATTTACAACGTCTTAATCTACTGAATATATCGACATAGAATTCGCTAGGACTGAGTATGAAAATAACGCCTAGGTGACTTATTTTGGCTAGCAGTTAGGATTGACCATATTAAATGGCCACTATATCAACGTCAATGATGTTGCTGGAAATCTAAACAATATCAATGGTGACAAATTCCGACTTTTTACTGAGCCCTCTAGAGTATTTATAAGACTCTAAGGTGCAGGAGGTGGAAGTACTGTAAAAATAGAGGTAATGCCTACTAACCCCGCATCAGGTTTGTTAACAACATTGACTTTAAGATAAGGATCTGGAAGGAATGTGGATTCAACTACTACTTCAGGAAGCTTTTACCAATTCAAATATGGATTTACGACTTTCAGTTCAACTGGTGCCAACACTGCAGGTAAAGCTGTTCCAACATTATCCAGTTACTAAGCGTTTGCTACAAGCAATGCTGTAGGAATATAATACCAAGCAACCGAAGCTCTTAATACAAATCAATTCGCAAGGCTCAAAATTATACACAGCTCATTTCTAAATAACGAGTCCGTAACATCAACCTCAGGAACAGTATCAGTCATGTCCGACACAGAAATTTGGGTAACCCTTAGCTCAAACGTAGGAGCCGGAGGTAGAACAGTAACTATATCGGGCTTCACCAATCCGCCCTAAATCGATACTCTTGACTGTAGTTGGGACGTTTAGACTTTTGTTCAATCTAAGATAATTGATACAAGTACGAGAACGGGTACTTACACTTTCACCCCAGGAGCTGATGCTTTGACAATAGATTCTATTTCGGCTTCTTCTAATATAATAAGCTCAACCAATGTAATTTATCAGATCACAATTACTACAGCATTAGATTTATTGACGAACTATGTTTTGTCATTCAATTTCGGGACTGATTATTTGACAACTGCCACAAGCTGCTTTGTAAAATATGAATAGATAACGTACACTTGTGTTGTAGACTCTGGTAATAGATTGTTTACATATACAATCGACTCAGGTCAAATTAACTCAGGAGATTAATTCGTCTTAAAAGTATTTGGAGAAAATCCTGGCACAAACGGAGCCACATTAGCTTATCATATCACCTTAAAAGATGACAACGCTACGCCGAAAATTCTTTACGACAAGGACACAGCTGGTATAACACTTACCGATGTCCTCCCCATTCAATTCATTTGGGATGGACCATACACTAAACTAATAAAGGCTAGTACAGGCGATTTCGGTCCATTCAAACAAGTAATCGACATTACCACATCAATTACTAAGCAAACCGGTTATCTAGAAATACTATCAAACAATGCTGGAAAGTTCATTACCCATATCTTTGAGAAAAACACTAACAACAGCAGTGTGGAAATGCTTTAATGTTTCTTCGGCGACATGGCAGCTTTCGAATGTATCTATGACACAGCAGCGAACAAAATCACTATTTATGCCCCTAGTTAGACTGACGTTCCAGCCGGTAAAATGACTTTATTTGTCGCGACTTGGAAACAAGATTTGATGGAAGAACGTATTAGCAATTCTTGCTGCAGCTCTCATAGAGATTTCAAATACCTAATTAACAAAGACTCTGTAGAAGCAGATTTAATTGATAGAGAAATTAAAGACAATGCGGGCACGTCTTACAAGCTTAAGTGGCGACCAATGACCAAAGCTTTTAAATGGAATACAAATTGGCTTTCCAATTAGCAATATGCTAATAATTGGCTGAAACAGGCCTACGTTGTGTCAAGAACGACTACAGAGTCGCTTTGGACGATTTTCAAGTTCGTTTTCACTGTGCCTGAAACTTTCCCTGCCGCAGGAACAGGCAATATATTGATCCAATTCCCAACAAAGGACATTAACGATGATGATATTTTCGAGATCGGGCAGGCAGATTTACCAGAAACAATGAAAAAATTGACTGCGAGGATGGTTCGCTTTATCCGAACAAAAATTGGGTTTGTTATGTCCAAATGGGGTACGGTAGTATTGAAGCTCCTTTTATGATTTTGCTACAACCTTAGACTCCCATTTAGCCAATTGCAGCAGGTACGACCTTTACTATAAGAATACCGAAACTCAAAGTACCAATAATGGCGAGTAACACTGACATCAAATACGTCAAAATAAGAATTTACGCAGAGTCTTTCGATGAGACCGACTATTTCGGAACCAGGAAAATCGACTTTGACTTCGGCTGGTAATACATTTTTTACACTAATTGGAAATTGGGTTCAGTAGCAGCCAATGTAAGTGTCGGTACGAAACCCACATTTGTTCCAAACAAAGTTGGAGACCCTTCTGACGCGACTTTTAGCGGATTGACTTTAACAACAACCCTCTAGAATGGAGAATCGGATAGTTTGGTGATTGTATGTAACACAGATGAAATGATAATTGAAGACCCTAAAAATGCTTGCGAAACTACTAATGATTGTGGATACAATGGATATGTCATAAACACTTTAGTAAACAACCCTGGAGCTGCAGTTATAAACAGATACGAACTGGTCAAATGGTACGAAATTCGACCATCGGTTGACTGGGCACAGTCAACTACAAGCTTCGTAGTAAAAAATTTCAAAAACGTTCCTTATATCATTCCTGGTGGTGTATCGTATACAATTTACGAATTTTCACAGCTACAAACCTAACGAATTTACGACTATCCAAACACTATTGATGCGACTCCAAATACTATCATTTAAAAAGGCTATGGTCTAAAACCTTATCAAATGACAAGCGACTTAATTCAGTAACCTAACAATATAAACTTCGATTTCAGACCTTTCAACAAAATTCCAACGACCGGTAGAGTCAAAATTGAAATTCCTTCAGGACATGGCTTTTCCTTCCCTTCAACCTATTGCAAAGTACTCGATGGACCCAACGACCCCAGTTGTGACATTGCCACAGCTGACCTCGAAATTTTAATCCAACATCACATCACTTTGTACAATCCTAAAAATAAGAACATTGCTCAACCTTTACTAGGAGGTCAAGGACCGATCAAATTCACTATGGACGTGATAAACCCTACTGCTCAAGGTACTTCAGGGAAATTCAAGATTACTACATATTGGGATGACGATGATCTCCATATAATCGACTAAGACTTAGTATTTTTCGACATCACTATCTAATACGCTAAAATTTTGCAAGTTTAGATGTTCGAAAGATTCACAGAAGAATAGAGAATTTGTTCCAAAAAGAGCGGTCCAATTTCCTTTTTACTTTCCTTCCACCAAACTTTAACTTATCCACACGAAGGAATACACATCGACCTTGGAAATGTCTTTGAAAAGTATCAGGCTCAGCTTAATACTTAATAACATTGGACAGAACTGATTTGTTACTTCACGAAGTATGACCCACAAAATGTAGGCGAACAGAAATAAATGAAGATCAAAAGTTTCCGCTGCGAATATTCAGAAAACGGAGGTAGGTATGGTTAAGGTTAAACTGATGGCATAAACGCATTTATTCCTGAAGAAATGGATGAAATGACTGCCGGAAGTGAATGGATACTAACAATAACAACACCTGAAAGAAATAATGGAGAAGTGGGCCTTACGATCTAAAAAACAGATAGATATTGGATGGTCATTTCTACAATATAAGAATAAGCCAATGGAACCATTAATTACTTAAGTGAAACTGCTTGGTTTGAAGTCGACGTACCTCCATGTCCATTTGATGCTGGTTCATTTAACATCAGATCTATTAATCATGCCCCTAATACAGTAGACCCTTCCGACGCTGGTTGTATAAGCCCTCCAACAGTTGACGACAAGAAATTCAACATGAGACATTGTGGTTTATCCTTCACCACCGTAAATGCCACTTTGACACCTCCGATGGATATAAAACAGGAGACATGTTAGCAGACGACAGGAGCAGAATTTTGGTCGAGTTTTTCACTCACAATGAGTTGGATATCAATTTCCCGGTCGACCTGACAGGTAACCAACACCCCACAACTTACAAAGAACCTACACCGATAGGCTGCAATGGAGAATATTTAGATAATGCATAATTCTTACCTGCTGATGGTTATGATTTGATAGACTGTTACTCAATCACTGCCAATGGTCAAAGGAATAATACTCCTTCTTATGTTGTTGGCCAGAACTATGAACCAATTTCAACAAATCAGGAATTTAACTTCCAAATTGCCAAAATTTTGAACCCTCCGGATACTATATTGGCTAACAACAACTATCAGATGTCTCACATTAATTTCAAAATTCAACACAAACTTGTTGATGGAACTTGGTATGATGTTGTTCAACAGTACAGATGGTTTTTAGTTGATAGGTATTCGTGTGCTACTGTCACTGACAAAATGGGTCAAACTAACATGCAAATTAGTTTTAACTAATTAGTATCAGAACAACCTTCTAAATCTGCCAATTAAGTAGAGGTTACTTTTACTGCCAGCGATGGATACAATTACAAAGATGGTGATACAGTTGTTGTTGAGTACCCTGAACCCTGGAAATTCACTTCTGATCTAAGAATGGACCAATATACTATTCCGATTGAAAGAACTGCTGGCGGTAGTAAGATCAAAAGGCAAAGTTCAGCATTACAACATGACGTTCCTCTGTGGCAAGTTTTCAGACATAATACTAACTAAGCTCCTCCAAACTTACCAACCTCATTCCATTTCCTCGAAAACTCGAGCAGAGTAAACCCAAGTTACATGGTTGACTATAGTGTTCCCAAGAAAGAGTTTTACTACACCATCTATCGATTCGATGATGAGTGTCCTGTCAGTAAGAGTAAGTCACAGAAGTTCAAGCTTTAGCACGGGAGCATTTATGTTATACTGGAACCTACCGCTGCTCAGAACCCTGTTGGCGAACTACTCACCTATAGGCTCGGCATTTATATTTACACGTTGGAGAACACTTTGAAGAGAATTAGAATATATGCCCCAAGGGAATTCACCCAATTTGACGTAGCGGATATTAGAATCATGAAAGGAATAAATATCAAAGATCCTGATCAGCCTACAATCAAACCCACTTTAGAAATGACTGATCACACTGATGCTTAACCATGGCGTTGGGAGCTTTAAATAAAAGATTTTGGCGAGTTCTAAGGCAAATTACTAAATGACGGTTTGATTATTCTCAAAATGAAACTTAGAAATTCTGCAACTTCTGGCTGGTCAAACTATTGGAAAGTTACGACTTTCGCTGACGATGTTGACGACGAAAAGGTCATTGACGAAAATTTATCATCGAACTGCGGGGGAGAGACTTGGATTGGAGAAAACATTCCTCTACCTATCATGTTTAGGGTTTATAGGAACTCAATATCTTTCGAAAACAGAAGGGCTTAAACCGGAGACTACGCAGAAGTCCATACCAGAATCATTCCAAAAAACTAGCATCCTCAGACAGATGACACGACGTCAACAAAGGTTGAAATCTGGTTACCTCAAGCTTTCGATATTCCTAACGGTGGTAAGAATATTTGTGCAATCAGTAATAATTATGATGAACCGTTTACTATATCACACAAAGAAACTGATGCATAGTATTGTGAAATCACTGCAGATAAGAAAATTTTCATGTACACTTCGAGAGATAGATCTTTTGACTAGAGATGTAATTTGGTAACTTACACGACAGAAGGAGCTTTAGGAGGAAATGAAGGTGTGAAAACGCCTATAACTGCTTAATCTGATACGACTGAGGTTTTCATTACCTCTGAACCTGCTGGATTGAAAGAGTATTCTTCATCCGAAAGTAAAGCTGAACCTCAACAATTAAATGACCTTGTCATAAAATCTTATGCTTAACAAAGGTACACTACAACAAGAATCACGGTAGAATTCACAACTACTCTAGTATTATACGCTGGCTACGACACTACCCCAGAAATAGCTGATGTCCTTCAAAAAGCGCCAAGAACAGAGATCGTTGTCGCCCTGAATACTTAAGACAACTTGACTAATGGCTATTTAGGTTGGTTACAAAACGCAGGTCTAGCTGCAGGACCCATTAATTGCAAAGCTTTCTCAGGCCTTATAGCCAAAGCAGGTGAAGATATTATTTGTACTTTGGTCGAATCGCCACAAATTGACATCTACAATCCAGTGAAAATAGTCGTTACCAATTACGAAGAAGTCTAGCAAGGTGTCAAGATCTATTTACATATCAACCCTATTGGAAACATCAGAGATTATAGAAACAATGGTAGAGTAGGTGTATACGTCAATTAAATCTTTCAGGATGGAGCTGATGTCGCGGGACTCATCAAATTGACAGAAGATTTCGTTCCTGTTATAGACCAAGATTATAGTAAAAATGAGGTTCGTTCACATTCGAGTTATAATCATGTAGAAATCACAAATGGACTGACAATGGATGGTAACAACTAAGTTGGTGACAGGTCTATTTGAACTTTCCAGAGCCCTTCTTTCATTATGCATTCAGGGTAAATGAACACCGGTGATGCCATAAGATTGATTTTCCCTGAGCCATTTGAGTTCAAAGACGATGGAAGTATATCGGCTACTTTATGCGACTCGCCATTGACAGTTTTTATCTACGAACAAATAAAAGAAATTTGGCTCCACTTAACAAGTACTGTAACCTGTGCCAATCCTCCTCTCAAGTTAATTTAGATGCTAAACGCTGCATGGTCGGAAAATCCAAACACTTACGACATAGAGGTTGACACGCACAAATTAATCAGTGGAAAAATGAGATGGGTTGAAAAGTTCATCTTTAAGAGCAACCCAAGTCCTACATATGGAAACTTCATCACGTTGAGGTTGACTTGTCTAAATTATTTAGATCTGCAGTTTTCACTTAATATGACTTTTACTTTTCACCTAGTTATGACATTCCCGTTGGAAGTAAAGTCAAAATCAGACTACCTAACTATCCTCTTGTACCTGGAACTCCAACTCAAAAGCTTTCATACGATCACCTTGCTGCCTCAGACCCCAGAGTCACCTACACAGTTAACAACAACGATTTGTTCGACATTAACTCGATAACCTGGACAAACCCAGTATTCCAAATAGTCACCAAAAATATTATTAAGCAAAATACATCCTGTAAGATTTCGTTCATTGGGGTAAAGAACCCAGACTTTAACGGCATAACAGGTCAATTCGACTACGTTTTGGAGATTTTCCACCCAAACACTAAAATCATCAACAGAGGCTATTTCTCCCCAATCACGTTTTTGGCCGAACAATCTACTGGAATCATGTATCAGAAGATCATTGCGACTAATAACTTCATGGGTGTCTCGGCAAATTATGAGATTTAATTGCAGAACACTAGAGAAGTACCTGCCAAAGGCAAGATATTTTTAAAGATGCCTTACGAGTTTGGTAGCAATATTCCTTTTAGTTATCAAATTACAGGCATGGAAGGGAGTTGGACAACTTAAAGTTTGAGTTATGCCAGAGTCTTTGAAGACTAAGCTCCAGGCTGTACTCCTGCCACTTGCACTCATAGGCTCCTTACAATAATTACAGAGTTCGACTGGCCTTCAAAAACTAAATTAACAATCAAGATGAATAACATCAAAAACCCTCCAAGCCTTGTCGCTGACGCTGATGGCAAATACAAAACAGGAATTTTCGTGGCTTAAACATAATATGATGGAACAACATTGGACTCGACTGACCCAACTGACACTTCTCAATAGTTAGAATTCAAAGAAAAACCGGATGGTATTACCATTTCAAGTTTCTACAACAGTCCTTAGAACGCTGGTGAAATAAGTACTTACAAGTTTTCATTAATACCAAGCAAAGATATTAAAAAAGATTCTCAAATAGAGCTTGCTTTCCCTGATACTGGCTATTCCTAAAATTTGTCGACCTACGACAGGAAAGTAAAATGTAAACTAAATAATGTTGTAACCGAATGCGAAATAAAAGATAGAAGACTAGTCTTACCAGTCGGCTTTAAATATGAAACTTCCTCTGGAGAACCTCTTATAGTTGAAATAGATGGAATAGTAAATCCTAAATAGGGCTCTTAAAGCATCGACGTAGCAATTAAGAATCCATTAACAGATCCAGACAATCCGGGAGACATAGTCTAATATACTCAAGGAAACGGTCCAGGTGGAGTTCAGCTAACGACAACCAAACCACCGAAAAACATTAAATTCACCTCAATTACCACGACTTCTAACAAACTTTAGGAAAAAGCGACATATACTTTTTGTATAAATGTCAACCAACCGATCCCAATTGAAGCAAAGGTTTACATAGAATTCCCAAGATAGTTTAGCTTTTATAGTTCTTCTTATAGATGTGAGATTTCTACCTAGAGTCCTTAGATTCATAATTCTACTCCCAATACTGGCCTTCCATACGCGAGTGGTCCCGATTGTACAACTCTAAACCTAGAGCGTAGGATGCAAATTACGAATCAATCTTAAGCCAAAACAAACACTAATGATGCCTAGCTTTGTTATAAAGTTTATGACGTAGAAAACCCAGGGGAAGTTGGAGCTTCTGAAGCGTTCTAGGTTTTAATAGAAAATCCTTTGACAAACGAAATGGTGTTTAAGACTTACAATCAACTCCAGAATTAGAACGTAATTTACCAGCAATACGAATAGGAAGGTCTGGTTATAACAGTCGCAGAAATTCCAGATATCCCTATCAGAACAACTTCCAATTTCATAGACGTAACATTGGAATTCGCCGTCCCTTACGAAATTATTGCGATACCAACACCAGACCAGTCTACCATAGAGTTCAAAACCAACGCAGAGAAAAACGAAAAAGGCGAGTTCTAATTGATTTTCCCTCCGTCCAAAGGTAATGTCCAAAAGTTCTAAATTTGGCCATTGACAGGTACTACCTTAGGCCTGCACAAAATTTCATGGCAAAAAGTTGAGAATTAATTAAAAGAAGGCGAACCGAACAAATTTGCTGAAATTGCTGACACCTTTTACAACGTCGTTTCAAAACCAGGCTACAAAGAGATGAAATGTACCTTACAACAGACGGTCTCTAGAACAGCTATTTACGGAACTTCATTACCAATAACGTTCAAGTTGACTCACCCTCCATCAGAAGATTTGGTCATCTTGTTTGAAACGATCAACCCCAAGTAGGACGATATTGTTATTTTCGAGCCAAGCAAACTCACTTTCAAGCCAGGAGAAACAGTGGCCAGCTTTACTTATAAGACTAAAAAAGGTGCTGTCTCAGGGACAATATTGTTCAAGTTCGAAAACCCTGTATTTGAAGACATTTACTATATGCCCTACAAAAAAGCTACTTTCGATTTGCTGGACGAGGACAATGAGCCTCCTTTGATAATTAACAATTACATATTCGGGATGGATAGGACTTTCATGAATTTCCGTATTTCTTCGTCTGAGTCAGCCACAACATATTTCCTTCTGACTCTTGAAGGGACAAATGTTCCAACTCAAGAAGAAATTAGAAATAAAGACAAAAGGGTAGAACTAGGCACGAAGACAGATGCTTACGAGTTCCATGGATTCAATACTAGTTACTAAGCACCAGTCACTAAAACCTACATTTATTATGACACTTATTTGTACTTCGAAGGTTTGGAAGAGTAGACTTCTTACATTCTATACTACTACCAAGAAGATCTTTCTTTTAACAAATCACCTGTTTAATAGTACAATTTCACAACCAGTCCTAAACATTCTCCTTGTATGTTCAATATAAGGGTCCAATATGACTTGAATCAAGAGGACGTTCAACAAGCATTTGGACTTATTACTTCGTTCCCCTTCTAAAGGTTTGTAATGAAAAATATGCCCAAGAAATTCGATATTCCCGAGGCAACTGAAACAGTTGTGAGAGAAATTTTGGACGCTTTGACAATAGATTACACCTTTTTGCTACTACAAAACAAGACTTCTAACGAACCTAGACCAATTGAAACTGTTTCATTATTAGAATACAACAAAAAGCAGCTCCAGGAGTATATAGTATACACTTTTCCAAACCAAACAAAAGTGAATGCGTTGGACATGTCTTACAACATCAATGAACATGCTTATCAAATCTTTTATCCGAAGCAGGAGATCAAATTGCCAATCCAAGTATTGGAAATAACCCCTGACACTGTGGAGTTCAAGTTGAGCCTCAAATACAGCGGAAAAGTTTACGGAGTAGTATTGCCTAAGGCAATAACCAAAATACCTACTGCAAGGTAACTTTAGAATGGACTAGATTCGTCCAACTTCAAGCTCAATACTGAATATTTCGCTACAGCGACTTATACCTTTAGTCCAGATAAGCTAGAAGAAGAATAGACTGTTTATAATAATTTGAAGTTCACGGGCTTATATGATAACACAGAATATGTTGCTTACTTCACAGCAGAAAACTCTCTCCCTGTGAACCCAGATTTAATTGAAGATATAAGTTAGTATTAGGTCGAATTTACAACAGAAAGAGACATTATTATTGTTCCTGAATATTACATTTACAACGTTCAAATTGCTTCAATTCTACTAGAATCAATAGTAATTTGGCTCGTAATATTGATATGATATGAATTTAATTTAAATTGGAGGGGTTGGGGTTGGGGTTGGGGTTGGGGTTGGGGTTGGGGTTGGGGTTGGGG
>NW_027171158.1:5000-7500 GCF_036898095.1 Palaemon carinicauda
TTTGAAATACTGAATCACATTGAACTGAAATTCTAAATCGTAGAGTTTTCGTTACCTGAGGAAAATTTAAAGTTTGACTCTTTTCTTGTCTGTTTGTTGTGACTCGAATTCTATGTATATCTTGTAAAATATATTAAACATTGGAACTTAAGACGATATATGACTATTGTAGCCATTTACAATAACTCCAAGAGTATAATCAAGAAAAAAAACTAGGAAGCCATAGGCTCATCATTGTTATGAATTTTGTAGTTTTTTTTAAATTTTTGTCATTTTTTTTTTTTTTTTTTTTTTTTTTTTAATAGACTGCTATACATAGGAAGGATGAATTCTAGTTAAAATACATTAAATTCTTACAATTCTTATTAATGAAATTAGAAATATCGTATAATATTCAGAATTCTATGATTTTATTTTATATTTGCATAATTTCCATATTTTTTTCAGTAAAGGAATATATATTTGATACACAGAAAACTGAAACGAATAAAATATATCTAGACAAGTAAAGACATCAAGGAGAAGTCCGTAAAAGGATATATTACAACAGTATACTTTTCTAGGTAAGCCGTCTGCTTTGCCTGACTATATCCCTAATCTGGTTAGGTGGATTATTACTCTCTATGGCCAGTTTTTCTTTCTTCTTTTAATTTACGACCCTCACGAACCCATTCGCATTGGTTCGTTAGTATGTACGTTTGTGTACGTTTGTGTGTGCGTGTGTATGCATTTAAGGGAGATGAGCACATTACTTTGATTGTTTATGAGACCAAAAGGTAATTTTCTTACAGGTAGATTTCACCCCTTTATCCATTTTTTTTAATCTTAAGAGAGTGCATGTTTTTCCTCTAGTCGGCGTTGTTGTCTGAAATCTTTCCCATATCCGGTCGTTTACTGCATGACGGTTACTGTAGTGGATGCATTTGATTGGTTGATTTGAGAAAAGGAGCCTCTTGATTGGTTGATTTAAGAAGAGGCTCCTCCCCAGATTGTTTGCTATGGACCAATCACCGTGCGTGACATACTACGCCCTCCGAAGACAGGAATGCAATGTTTCCTGTTCACTTCAGCAATGTTACCGGCATAGAAAATCTCTCTCTCTCTCTCTCTCTCTCTCTCTCTCTCTCTCTCTCTCTCTCTCTCTCTCTCAGAGACAAGAAATATTATTTTAAAACTAGCCTAACCCTTAAAAATCATGCATATGGTATTAAATGTTTCGTATGAGCTGTGAACTTTCTAGGGAGAAGACACAGAAAAGGAATAGGTATTTGAAAATGGATATATGTTTCAGCTTGGCTGCATAAGTTGAGCCTTGAGGAGTTATCTTAGGCCTAGTTGAGGTGGTTGTTACTCCTGAGTTCATTCTTACAATATGATGATAATTTGTCAAATAATACACACGCACACACACATACACACACACACACACATATATATATATATATATATATATATATATATATATATATATATATATATATATATATATATATCGTTATCCTCAGTGATACCTAGCCCACTGCAGGACAAAGACCTCAGATATTTCCTTCCACTTAAATCTGTTCATGGACTTTCTATGCCAATCACCAGCCATCGCCCTCTCTTCCTTTCCTTGCTTCTTTTGCAATCTACAGGGGACCATTCTTTTATTACTTATGTCCATCTATTATCTGTCATTCTCACTACATGTCCTGCATATGTCCAGGACATCATCTTATATATATATATATATATATATATATATATATATATATATATATATATATATATATATGTGTGTGTGTGTGTGTGTGTGTGTGTGTGTGTGTTTGTTTGTTTGTTTGTTTTTTATCATTAAAGAGAATAGAAAATTCAAAGACCTAAGAGATGCAAGGTACTTGTGATGCTAAGACTCTTTGTAAAAGTGATTGCAAAGGATGAAAGAAAGGTGGTTAAGGAGGTGAAGAAAGGAAATTTACGAGTAGTTGATGGGGTCATAAGTGCCATCATGTGCTTATAGCATCCTGCTTTTCCAACTAGGGTTGTAGCTTAGCAGGTAATAATAATAATAATAATAATAATAATAATAATAATAATGATAAGTGGCTGACCAGGGTTGTAAGGTATATCTAGATGAGGGAAATGTTCCAAAGGTTTAAAGGCTTAAAGGCTACTCATGAATGGCAGAGGCAAGGGACAGTGACATTGCCCTATAAAGCAGGACAATACCCTAGAGACTGACCATATATACATATGATCAGCGCACAAACCCACTCTCCGCCCAAGCTAGAACCAAAGAGAGCCAGGCAATGGCTGCTGAGGACTCGACAGGTAAACTTGTAGGCTCCTCCAAACATCCCATCCTTAACTCACAAGGATGATGAGGTTGCAGAGAACAAAGAAACTAACAAGTTTAAGCGGGACTTGAACTCCAGTCTGGCGTTCACCAGTCAGGAACGTTAAAAGAACAGGAATAATCATTTGTTGACTGTATGTATTATCTTGTCATAATGTTTTTTAG
>NW_027171158.1:15000-22304 GCF_036898095.1 Palaemon carinicauda
TGACACACGGTTGGTACAATATAATTTCGATTATTCATTATGGTTTTATCTTATCTAAGACAGGGCTCTTTGGGGGTTTCCATAATCATGTTCTTGAAGTTCAAAGGTTTAAAGGCCACTCATGAATGACAGCGGCAAGTGACAGTGACATTGCCCTAGCAAGCAGGACAATGCCCTAGAGACTGATCTCATATCACCATATGATCAGCGCCCAAACCCATTCTCCACCTAAGCTAGGGCCAGGGAAGGCTAGGTAATGGCTGTTGATGACTCAGCAGGTAGACCTACAGGTTCTCCCAAACCATCCATAGCTCACTAGGTTAGTAAGTTGCAGACACTAAAGGAACTAACGAGTTTGAGCTTGACTCAAACCCCCGGCTGGCGATCACCAGGCAGAGACGTTACCAATAAGGCCACAATTAATATACATTTATCAGATTTGTCATATCATTTTTCAGTTAGAATGACATTTCTTAATTAACTGTGTCTCAGCAAACATCGGAAAACATCAGATCGCATTTGATAACGCATTAGATCTCCACCCAAACCGATGATGTTGCCATATAGAGAGTGCTTTCTTATCAATCCTGACTTCAGTAAGTGACTCAACACCGAGGAATTTTGGCCCGGTGCCAATTGCAACCGGAACCTTGCATAACATTGCAATGCTTTGTAGCATCAAGAATATTTCCTCACACGGCTTCTCAGTCATCTACCGAGACCCTTTTGAGAAGGCATTATCATGCAGTTGGAAATAGGCATTTCCTGTTTGGAAATTCTACGAGCGATGCAGCCAGAAATAAGTGAGCTGAAGAAATCTCTCTCTCTCTCTCTCTCTCTCTCTCTCTCTCTCTCTCTCTCTCTCTCTCTCTCTCTCCAATATTATCATACACTGGTTTACAACCAGAAATGAGAGAGCGGACAAATCTTGGTGTTATTCTGAGCTTTCTTTTGTTTCCTGTCAAGTAATAAGGCAAAAACCCTTATTATGGAAGTCTCTCTCTCTCTCTCTCTCTCTCTCTCTCTCTCTCTCTCTCTCTCTCTCCAATATGACTATAATACCTTAATGACTACATTGATTTGCAACCAATCAATTTTATTTTGTTTCTCGCTGATTAATAAGCAAGTCTCTCTCTCTCTCTCTCTCTCTCTCTCTCTCTCTCTCTCTCTCTCTCTCTCTCCTCTCTCTCTCTCTCTCTCTTAATATGACTATAACACCTTAATGACTACATTGATTTGCAACCAATCAACTTTATTTTGTTTTTTGCTAATTAATAAGGTGAAAACCCTTGTAATGGAAGTCTCTCTCTCTCTCTCTCTCTCTCTCTCTCTCTCTCTCTCTCTCTCTCTCTCTCTCCAATGATTAACTGATTTGCATGAAGGTCAAGATTCGGTAACAATATAGAAAGCCTAATATTAGACAACGAATTTCGAAGGCTATGCAACAAGCTTATCCGTGCTATATCTAACCAAAGATATCATGTGTGTCTTTTAAAGAATGATTAACATATTTCGTTACTATAACCCCCTGTCTATGCCTTCATATATTTATGTTTTGGTGGTAAGTTTTTGTGAAATGAATTTCCCTCTGAATGTAACCTATTACTGTAGGGCAAGTTTTCACATTTTTCTTGCAGTAAAGTATTTTTTTTTGGTTTAATCTAGATTGTACCATATGGAATAATAATAACAACAACAACAACGACAACAACAACAACAACAATAATAATAATAATAATAATAATAATAATAATAATAATAATAATAATAATAATAATAATAATAACAACTACAACAACAACAACAATAATAATAATGGTAATAATAATAATAATAATGATAATGATAATGATAATACCAACAACAACAATAATAATAATAATAATAATAATAATAATAATAATAATAATAATAATAATAATAATAAGTATAAGAAAATAGCACGAAATGATTACACCAAGAATTTTGACGATGAAAGCTCTAAATAAAAAAGATTTTGAGATGGTGATTTACCGGGGCAAAAAAAAAGAAAAAAAAACTGCTAATTTAATAGCTTTTTGCCCCTAAACTGGAGTCGCATCAGTTAAGGTCATTTTATGCGAAATCGATATTGGACTACCAGACAGTCTGGGAGGCCTGAACTCGATCTCTTTCTTATCTTGATATTCGGCAAAGAGAATTCCAGGATTCCAGGATATTAATTAGTTATCCAGAAGTAACAGTTTTCGAAAAAGTCACGTACACGTAATTTCTCTCCTAGTTTTACGCAGGTTCGCCTACATTTACATATATTCATATATGAAAATCTTTATCATTCTTGTGTAAATTTAAAGATAATATGAGAGAGAGAGAGAGAGAGAGAGAGAGAGAGAGAGAGAGAGAGAGAGAGAGAGAGACTGTATTTATATTCTGTTAAATTGAAAATTCATTAAAATTTAGAAATAACATGTGTTTTTGTGTGTGTGTGTTTGTGAGAGAGAGAGAGAGAGAGAGAGAGAGAGAGAGAGAGAGAGAGAGAGGGAGAGAGAGAGAGAGACTGTATTTATATTCTGTTAAGTTGAAAGTTCATTAAAATTTAGAAATAACATGTGTTTTTGTGTGTGTGTGTGTTTGTGTGTGTGAGAGAGAGAGAGAGAGAGAGAGAGAGAGAGAGAGAGAGAGGGCATATTTATATCAGTTAAATTGAAAGCTCATTAAATTTATTGCCAAACTACATCTTATAAGAATTACATTGCATACCCTGTTAATAAAATCGTAATTTTGATCGGGAATTCTCTGTAAAAATCTACTGTTCTCAGCCGTATTTCAGTAAAATACATGCGACTGTAATTTCTACCCTACTTTGTTATTATATTTCACAGGTTGGTGACCGTAATATCACTCTTTAACGTCAATATAACCGTTTTTAAAACTCTAAATGCCTGGCAACATTTATTCCAGGATTTTTACCTTTTTTACAGCAATTTTTTAACAGTGGAAAATTAAAGAAAAACCGAGGGCAGAAATCATCCATTCGTAGAACGAAGTCACGTGACACGTCTCGTCATTTTCGCCCATTCCCAAGTCACGAGACACGTCTCGTCATTATCACCCATTCAAGAGTCACGAGACACGTCTCGTCATTATCACCCATTCAAGAGTCACGAGACACGTCTCGTCATTATCACCCATTCCCAAGTCACGAGACACGTCTCGTCATTATCACCCATTCAAGAGTCACGAGACACGTCTCGTCATTTTCACCCATTCCCAAATCACGAGACACGTCTCGTCATTTTCACCCATTCCCAAATCACGAGACACGTCTCGTCATTTTCACCCATTCCCAAATCACGAGACACGTCTCGTCATTTTCACCCATTCCCATTTCACCCATTCCCAAATCACGAGACACGTCTCGTCATTTTCACCCATTCCCATTTCACCCATTCCCAAATCACGAGACACGTCTCGTCAATTTCACCCATTCCCATTTCACCCATTCCCAAATCACGAGACACGTCTCGTCATTTTCACCCATTCCCAAGTCACGAGACACGTCTCGTCATTTTCACCCATTCCCAAGTCACGAGACACGTCTCGTCATTTTTCACCCATTCCCAAGTCACGAGACACGTCTCATCATTTCCACCCATTCCCAAGTCAGGAGACACGTCGCGTCATTTTCACCTATTCCCAAGTCACAAGACACGTCTCGTCATTTTCACCCATTCCCAAGTCACAAGACATGTCTCGTCATTTTTCACCCATTCCCAAGTCACGAGACACGTCTCATCATTTCCACCCATTCCCAAGTCAGGAGACACGTCGCGTCATTTTCACCCATTCACAAGTCACGAGACACGTCTCGTCATTTTCACCCATTCCCAAGTCACGAGACACGTCTCGTTATTTTCGCTCATCCCCAGGTCACGAGACACATCTCATCATTTTCACCCATTCCCAAGTCACGAGACACGTCTCATCATTTTCACCCATTCCCAAGTCACGAGACACGTCTCATCATTTTCATCCATTCCCAAGTCACGAGACACGTCTCGTCATTTTCACCCATTCCCAAGTCACGAGACACGTCTCGTCATTTTCGCCCATTCCCAAGTCACGAGACACGTCTCGTCATTTTCGCCCATTCCCAAGTCCCGAGACACGTCTCGTCATTTTCCCCCATTCCCAAGTCACAAGACACGTCTCGTCATTTTCACCCATTTCCAAGTCACGAGACGCGTTCCATAATTTTCACCATTCCCAAGTCACGAGCCACGTCTCATCATTTTCACCCATTCCCAAATCACGAGCCACGTCTCGTCATTTTCGCCCATTCCCAAGTCACGAGCCACGTCTCGTTATTTTTGCCCATTCCCAAGTCACGAGCCACGTCTCGTCATTTTCGCCCATTCCCAAGTCATGAGACACGCCTCGTAATTTTCACCATTCCCAAGTCACGAGACACGTCTCGTAATTTTCACCATTCCCAAGTCACAAGACACGTCTCGTCATTATCACGACATTCCCAAGTCACGAGACACGTCACATCATTTCCACCCATTCCCAAGTCAGGAGACACGTCTCGTCATTTTCACACATTCCCAAGTCACGAGACAGGCTCGTCATTTTCACCCATTCCCAAGTCACGAGACACGTCTCATAATTTTCACCATTCCCAAGTCACGAGACACGTCTCGTCATTTTCACGACATTCCCAAGTCACGAGACACGTCACATCATTTCCACCCATCCCCAAGTCACAAGACACGTCTCGTCATTTTCACCCATTCCCAAGTCACGAGACACATCTCGTCATTTTCATGACATTCCCAAGTCACGAGACACGTCACATCATTTCCACCCATTCCCAAGTCACAAGACACGTCTTGTCATTTTCGCCCATTCCCAAGTCACGAGACACGTCTCGTCATTTTCACCCATTCCCAAGTCACGAGACACGTCTCGTCATTTTCACCATTCCCAAGTCACGAGACACGTCTCGTCATTTTCACGACATTCCCAAGTCACGAGACACGTCACATCATTTCCACCCATTCCCAAGTCAGGAGACATGTCTCGTCATTTTCACCCATTCCCAAGTCACGAGACAGGCTCGTCATTTTCGCCCATTCCCAGGTCACGAGGCACGTCTCATCATTTTCACCAATTCCCAAGCCACGAGACACATCTCGTCATTTTCACCCATTCCCAAGTCACGAGACACGTCTCGTCATTTTCACCCTTTCCCAAGTCACGAGACATGTCTCGTCATTTTTCACCCATTCCCAAGTCACGACACACGTCTCATCATTTCCACCCATTCCCAAGTCAGGAGACACGTCGCGTCATTTTCACACCATTCACAAGTCACGAGACACGTCTCGTCATTTTCACCCATTCCCAAGTCACGAGACACGTCTCGTCATTTTCGCTCATCCCCCAGGTCACGAGACACATCTCATCATTTTCACCCATTCCCAAGTCACGAGACACATCTCATCATTTTCACCCATTCCCAAGTCACGAGACACGTCTCATCATTTTCACCCATTCCCAAGTCACGAGACACGTCTCGTCATTTTCGCCCATTCCCAAGTCACGAGACACGTCTCGTCATTTTCGCCCATTCCCAAGTCACGAGACACGTCTCGTTATTTTCGCCCATTCCCAAGTCCCGAGACACGTCTCGTCATTTTCCCCCATTCCCAAGTCACGAGGCACGTCTCGTCATTGTCACCCATTTCCAAGTCACGAGACACGTTCCATAATTTTCACCATTCCCAAGTCACGAGCCACGTCTCATCATTTTCACCCATTCCCAAATCACGAGCCATGTCTCGTCATTTTCGCCCATTCCCAAGTCACGAGCCACGTCTCGTCATTTTTGCCCATTCCCAAGTCACGAGCCACGTCTCGTCATTTTCGCGCCCATTCCCAAGTCATGAGACACGCCTCGTAATTTTCACCATTCCCAAGTCACGAGACACGTCTCGTAATTTTCACCATTCCCAAGTCCCGAGACACGTCTCGTCATTATCACGACATTCCCAAGTCACGAGACACGTCACATCATTTCCACCCATTCCCAAGTCAGGAGACATGTCTCGTCATTTTCACCCATTCCCAAGTCACGAGACACGTCTCGTCATTTTCACACATTCCCAAGTCACGAGACAGGCTCGTCATTTTCACCCATTCCCAAGTCACGAGACACGTCTCATAATTTTCACCATTCCCAAGTCACGAGACACGTCTCGTCATTTTCACGACATTCCCAAGTCACGAAACACGTCACATCATTTCCACCCATTCCCAAGTCAGGAGACATGTCTCGTCATTTTCACCCATTCCCAAGTCACGAGACAGGCTCGTCATTTTCGCCCATTCCCAGGTCACGAGACACGTCTCATCATTTTCACCAATTCCCAAGTCACGAGACACGTCTCGTCATTTTTACCCATTCCCAAGTCACGAGACACGTCTCGTCCTTTTCGCCCATTCCCAAGTCACGAGACACGTCTCGTCATTTTCACCCATTCCCAAGTCACGAGACACGTCTCGTCCTTTTCGCCCATTCCCAAGTCACGAGACACGTCTCGTCATTTTCACCCATTCCCAAGTCACGAGACACGTCTCGTCCTTTTCGCCCATTCCCAAGTCACGAGACACGTCTCGTCATTTCCACCCATTCCCAAGTCACGAGACACGTCTCGTCATTTTCGCCCATTCCCAAGTCACGAGACACGTCTCGTCATTTCCACCCATTCCCAAGTCACGAGACACGTCTCGTCATTTTCGCCCATTCCCAAGTCACGAGACACGTCTCGTCATTTCCACCCATTCCCAAGTCACGAGACACGTCTCGTCATTTCCACCTATTCCCAAGTCACGAGACACGTCACGTCATTTTCCCATTCCCAAGTCACGAAACACGTCTCGTCATTTTCACCCATTCCACCCACTTCCCCCATCATCAGCCCCACTCCCCTTCCCCCAGAATACCCAACCCCCTCAACTCCTCCCTCCATTTCGAGTCTTATACCGTCATTGCGACAACTGTTCAGAACCCAAGTTTATGGCCTCATTCAATAACCGTCTCTGGGACTCCCCTGCCGTGTGTGTAAGGGGCTTGCATACGTGTCGCTTGAGAATTGAATGAATTGATTAACAATTCGCTATTTCCTCATTTATCAGAAGCCGGAGGAGGAACACACTGTCGCTGTCTTTCGAGTGCTCTGAATGCTAGAGTTTGTTAGTTGGTCTTTCCGGTATGCAGTTGAGAATGCAGCTCGGTGGGTATCGCAATAACCTGCATTGTG
>NW_027171160.1:0-22296 GCF_036898095.1 Palaemon carinicauda
AAAACCTTTTAGTTCAAAATTTTTATATTTTTTTTTTATTTCTTTTAAAACTTTTTGTTCTATTTTTTTTGGACAAGCTTTAATACAAATAACTTTAATATTTTTCATATACATATTCCAGAGTTAATATAAATCATTAATATTATTATTTTTAAAAATATTTTTTATTATAAAAAATAAATAAATACTAATGATGGAGTTTATTATAAAAATAAAGCATGAATTAACAAATGACAAATTATTTATTAAGCCAAAAAATAATCCTCCAAAAAATATTCCAATAAATTGAAAAAAAAACAATATACTCATATATGATGCTTTATATTTTTTTATCGATTTTCTTTCAACTAATAATGGTAAAATAGATTCAGTTTTTATAAAAACAAATAAATAAATAATTATAAATGATAATAAAAATAAATAATTTTTAATTAAAAAACAACTTAAAAAAAATAAAATACTAATTAATATAAAATAGTAGAAAAATTTAATTTTTAAATTGAAAGTGTTTTTAAAAAACATAATTAATAAATAAAAGAAAAATATAATAAAAATACAAATATAAAGTATTGTCTTAATATTATCAAATATAAAAAAATTATTTAAAAATATGTAATTTGGAATTATAAAATTAGTTCCAATAAATAAAAAATGAAATAAAAAAGACATTAAACATATCAAAATAAATTCTTTATCAGAATATATTTTATTAATTAATTTTGATAATGAAATTTCTTTTTTATTATTATTATTTTTTGATTTTTTTATAAAAAAAGAAATAATTAAAGAAATTAAAGATAAATAAAATATTATATTTAATATTTTATTTATTCCAAAATACGAAAATATTATTGGAGAAAATATTATAGATAATATAAATGAAATGGATATTGAAATTCCAAAAAGTATAATTATTTTTTTTTTATTATTTTTATATGAATTTTCTATAGCATATGTAAATACTATACTTCCTATAGATCCTATGCCTTGTATTGATCTTCCAAATATAATTCCATAAACATTATCTATAAAAAACATTATAATTACAGTTCCCAAGAAAAATATAAGAGATCCTAATAAAATTATATTTTTTCTTCCATATTTATCAGATAAATAAGATAAAAAAAATTGAGAAAAAGCTTGAAATATTCCATGTATTCCTAAAGAAATTCCAATTAAAATTTCTTTAGACGTTATACTTCCAACATAAGTTCCTATTATTGGTATTAATATAAATATTCCTATTATTCTTGTAATGAATATTAATATTAAAAATATTAAGTTATAAGATATCATAAAATAATAAATATAAGAAATATTTTAGTGATACAATAACTAAAGAATATACAAGTAGGCAAAGTAAGAATCCATGTTAATAATATATTTATAACAACATTCCATTTTACTGAGTTTTTTTCTATAAAACTTGATCCTACTATTGATCCAGACATTGTTTGTGTAGTGCTTGTAGGCATTCCAAATGCTGATGCTAATAATATTAATATTCCAGAGCTTATTTCTGAAGTTATTCCATGTATAGGCCCTATTTTGGCAAGTCTCTTAACAAGAGTATTAACAATTTTAATTCCTCCTGTTAGAGTTCCTATAGATATAGTTAATGCACAAATAAATATGACCCATCCAGGAATATTGTCAGTAGTATTAATAAATCCAAAAGAAAATAAAGAAAGAGTTATTATAGACATTGTTTTTTGGGCATCATTAGAGCCATGACTAAGAGCCAATATTCCTGTAGAAATTACTTGAGTTTCTCTAATATAATTATTTATTAATCTAGGATTATTTTTACTCTCAAAAATTCTTAATAATAATAAAGTTAAAATTAAAGATATAAAAAAATGCCATTATTGGAGAAAATATCATTGGAAGTATAACTTTTTTTGTTAAAACATAAAAATTTATACAATTTATATCTCCGCATGATATTGTTGACCCAATTAATGCTCCAATTAAAGCATGAGAAGAACTGGATGGAATTCCAATATACCAAGTTATTAAATTCCATATTATTGCAGCAAAAAGAGCAGAGCAAATTATTATAGGAAAAGATTCTTTTTCAACAAAAATTAAATTACTACTTATTGTAATTGCAACTGCAGTACCTATAAATGCTCCAATAAAATTAAATATTGCAGCTATTATTATTGCTTGATATGGAGACAGTGATTTGGATCCTATAGATGTTGCAACAACATTTGCAACATCATGGAATCCATTTATAAACTCAAAAAATAATGCAGTTATTATTATAACAATTAAGAAAATTAACATATTTACAGTTCCTTAACATAAATTTTCATTATGCAGTCACATAGAGCATTACTTGTATTTATTGTTGACTCTACTGAATTAAATATTTCTTTTAGTCTTAAAATAGATAAAATATCAAAATCTATTCTTTTAATCCTGTCTATTGTATCGCTTAATTCATCTACAACATGTTCATCAAGTTCAGTAATTTTATCTAAACAAATATTTATCTGATTACCATCATTTTTTTTAAATGCTACTAAAAGATCGCATATAGACTTTGTTATAGATTCTATTGAAAGAACAGTTCTTACTATATAACTCTCTATTTTTCTTCTATCAAAAGCATAGATTTGTATTTTTTTATTTATTTGAATTATTTTTTTAGTTAATTTTAAAATTAAACCTGATAATAAGAAAATATCTCCTCTGTCTATAGGAGTAATAAATTGTTTATTTATTTCTATTATAATTTTTTTATTAATTTTAACAGCATTTTTTCTGTAAATTCTTAAATTTCCTACTAATTTAGAAGGGTTTTTAAAATTTTTTTCATTTATAATATTAACTAACAATTTAGCAGTATCATTTGCATTAATTGCTAATTGTATAAATAATTCAAAAAAAATTTTACCTCTCGTTGGTATTAAAAAATTTATAATTTTTCTTAACATTTATTAAAATTTTATATTATTTGATTTTTGATTGAAATGATAACATACATTGATATATTTTTTATATACATGTTTTTGGCTTTGGTAAACCAGAAATTCTTGATATCTGTTTTATATAATATTTTGGGAATAATAACTGTATTTTTATACTGTTTCCAATGTTATCTCCATATAATTTTTTTAATTTTCCTATTAATAATATACTATTTATATGTTTTTTATTTAATAAAAAAAATGATCTTGATACTAATATAACTTTTATATGGTCTACAGTAAGAATAATATTTTCTAAATAAGAAAAATAATTAGCAATTTTTAAATTCCATTGTTTATAATATTTTAAATAACCATGTTTATCCAAAATAATCTTTTTTTCTTTTAATTTTTTTATAAATTTTTTCATATTTTCTTTTTATAATTTGCTTTTTTATTGATTTTAAATTATCAAACATTGTTTTTCCATCTAGGTGTTCAATTTCATGCTGAATACATTGGCTATATATATTAGAAAAATTTTTTTCTTTAATGTTTCCATTAATATCATTAAAAATTAACGTAATATATCTAAATCTATATATTTTTAAATATATTCCTGGTATTGACAAACATGCCTCTTCAAATAATTGTTTGTCTGACATTTTTATTATTTTTGGATTTATGAAAGTTAAAATTTATTTTTATCATCTTTCATTATAAATAATCTATGTTTAAATCCAGTTTGATTTGCAGCAAGACCAATTCCTTCAGTATTCAATAAAATTGTTTTCATAACATTAACGTCATTAGAAATTTTATCTAAATTATTTTTTTCTATCTTAGAATAATTAATTTTTTTTTCTAAAATACTGTTTGGATAAATTAATATTTTTTTTATTTTCATATTTTAACTTTTATTTTTTTATATAAAACAATATTGATATTAATGATAATATTGCAGAAATATAAAATAAAATGATAGAAATTAAAAAAAATGTATTTTTAAAATACTGAATATCTAAAATCATTATTAAAATTGATATCATTTGAAATGATGTTTTAATTTTCCCTAAAATAGATACATTAAAAGATTTTTTCTTTAAGAAAATTCTTAAATATGTTATTAGTATTTCTCTAAATATTATTACTATAGAAGGAATATAGAATAAAATAGAACAATAAAAATTTGATAAAATTATTATGTAAGAAATTACAAATAATTTATCAGCAATAGGATCTAATATACTTCCAAAATATGTTTCTTTAAAAAAAACTCTTGCTAATAATCCATCTATATAATCTGTAATACATCCAAAAATAAATAAATATATAAGAATTTGAAATTTAAAAACATTTGTAAAATAAAAAATATATATTGCAATAATTGATATTAAAATTCTAGAAAAAGTAATTAAATTTGGAATATTTATATTTTTTTTCATTATTATATTACTCCTGTATGACCAAATCCTTTATTATTTCTATCTGTTTTTTCATAAAAATTTTTAACAATTTGAAAATTTGGACTATAGACTTTGATAAAAATTATCTGAGAAAATCTCATTAATGGTTTTATAAAAATTTTTGATTTTGATCTATTTAAACATGGAACTATTATTTCTCCCTGATAATCAGAGTCAATTAATCCTAAAGAATTTCCTAATATTAAACCTTGATATCCAAGTCCAGATCTTGGAATTATTAGTCCTGCAACATTTTTATTTTTTATATAAATAGATATACCTGTTGGAATTTTAATACATTCTCCTGGATGAATAAAAATTTCTTTTTTTATAGATGCAAATAAATCATAACCAGAAGAACCTTTAGTTTGTTGATATATATAATTTTCCTTTATTATATTTGATAATTTTATTTGTATTTTAAAATTTTTCATTTTTTTGTTTATAAATTTTTTTAATAAATTTTTCAAAAATCCATACTGTATCATTTGGCCCAGGAGAGCCTTCAGGATGAAATTGAACAGCAAAATATGGAAGTATTTTATGTTTTATCCCTTGTATACTATTATCATTTAAGTTTCTGAACCATATATCCCAGTCTTTATTTATTGATGATTCATTTACTGCAAATTCATGATTTTGAGAAGTTAAAAATAATTTTTGTGTATTTTCTATTATGCATGGATGATTTTGAGCATGATGTCCAAATTTTAATCTATAAATACTCATTCCCATTGATATAGCAAGTATTTGCATTCCAAGACATATACCAAATACAGGAGTATTTTTATTTTTATTTAAAAATTTTATTAAAATACTTATTGTTTTATTACAATGTATTCTTGGATCTCCTGGTCCATTTGATATGAATAATCCATCAAAATGCATATTACTATAATCAAAATCATATGGTACTTGCATAAAAACAACATTTTTAGAAAATTTAATAAAATTTTTTTTAATACTATTTTTTATTCCACAATCTATTATTAATACTTTTATATTTCCATTTCCAAAAGTAATAATTTTATTTGTAGATACATTTTTAATAATATTTTTTGACTCTAGTGTATTTTTTAACTCTAATGTATTTTTTGATGTTTTACTATTGTTTAAGAATTTTAACATTAAATTTTTCTTATCTCTTATATTTTTTGTTAACATTCTAGTATCTACATTATATATTATTGGAATATTATATTTAATTAACAAATTTTCTAAAGAGTTAGTTGATAATTTTCTTGAGTATGTATTATTTAAAGAAGTTATTATTATTGCGAAAACTTGAGGTCTATCAGATTCCCACATATTTATTTCTTCTATTCCATAATTTCCAATAATTGGATATGTAAAGCATACAATTTTTTGGAAATAAGATGGATCTGTAATAACTTGATTATATCCTACTAATCCTGTATTAAAAACAACTTCCTTAAAATTATAAAAATCATCAGAAATATTCTGATAATCGTATATTATATTGCCTTCTATAATTTTTTGATTATTTAAAATCATTTTAATTGTTTTCATAATTTAAATTTTTTTTTATATTCTTTTATTTTTCTAATAATTTCTTTAGAACTTATTCCTATTTTTTTTAAAATTTCTTCTCTATTTCCTTGTTCCTGAAAAATATCTGGAAAACCAATATTTTTAATAAATACTTTTTTATTTAAATTATGCTTAACAATTAATTCATTTACAGCGGAACCTGCTCCTCCATATATAGAATTTTCTTCTATTGTTATAATTAAACTATGATTATTTAAAATTAATTGTTTTATAATTTCATGATCTAAAGGTTTTACAAAACGCATATCTACTAAAGTCGCATTAATAGATATAGCTACTTTCATTGAGATATCTATTAAAGATCCAAAATTTAAAATAGCAATTTTTTTTCCATTAATTATTATTTGACCTTTACCTAAAGAAATTGGTTCATTGTATTTTTTAAGTTTATATTTTAATAAATTTTTTGGATATCTTATTGATACAGGCCCATTATAATCTAATCCAAAATCAAGCATCATAATACATTCATCTTGAGTGCTAGGAACCATAATTATTATATTTGGTATGCACCTCATAAAGCTAATATCAAATAAACCTGAATGAGTTGACCCTTCTTGGCTTACTCCAGATCTATCAATTGCAAATAATATATTCAAATTTTGTATACATACATCATGTATAAATTGATCATAAGATCTTTGAAGAAAAGTAGAATATATACAAAATATAGGTTTTAATTTAGATAAAGACATTCCAGATGCGAATGTTAAAGCATGTTGTTCTGTAATTCCAGTATCATAAAATCTATTAGGAAATAATTTTGCAAATAAAGATAAATCTGATCCTTCTTTCATAGCAGGAGTAATTGCTATGAAATTTTTGTTATTTACAGCTTTTTTGCATATCCATTTACCAAAAAAACCATTTTTTTTACTAAAATGTTTTTTAGATTCTATTTTTTTTATAAAACCTTTTTCAACAGTATGAGTAAGAGTTGGAAATTTTTCTGAAAAATTTAAACCATTTCCTTTTTTAGTAAAAATATGAATTAATTTTGGACCAATAAATGATTTTGATATATTAATAGTATTAATTATTTTTTCTATATTATGTCCATCTAATACTTTAAAATACTTAAAATCAAAGAAATTAAAAAAATTTTCAATTGATTTATTATTTTTTTCTCTTAGAGAAGAAAAAGATCCAACATTTTTAGATATAGCCATATCATTATCATTTAAAATGATAGTAATATTAGATTTTAAAAATCCTGCTTGATTTATGGCTTCCAACGACATTCCATTTGAAATTGATGCATCCCCAACAACAGCTATATAGCTATTATTTTCAATATTATTTTTTATTTTATCTGCTTCATGCATTCCTAAAATGGCGCTTATTGCTGTACCAGCATGCCCTGTTCCAAAACAATCGAAAATACTTTCAGAAATTTTTGGAAAACCAGATATTCCATTAAATTTTTTTAAATTATTTAAATATTTTCTTCCTGTAATTATTTTATGAATATATGATTGATGTCCTGTATCCCAAATTAACTTATCTTTTGGTATTTCAAAAATATAATGAATTGCTAATGTTATTTCAATTATTCCTAAATTTCCAGATAAATGTCCTCCATATTTATTAGTTAATTTTAATAATAAATGTCTAATTTCTTTTGATAACTTTTTAAGTTCATCAATATTTTTATATTTTAAATCTTTAGGATAAAATATATTTGAAATGATTTTTTTACACATATCATTTGTTATTCCCATTCAATTGTTGCAGGAGGCTTTCCTGTAATATCATAAACAACTCTTGCAACATCATCTACTTCATTAACAATTCTGTTTGATATAGTTTCCATTAAAGAATATGGAATATGTGACCATTTTGCAGTCATAAAATCAACAGTATTTACAATTCTCAATGCTATAGTGTATCCATATCTCCTTTGATCTCCAGTAACTCCGACTGTTTTTATAGGAATAAATACACAAAATGCTTGACTTGTTTTATTATACCATCCGCTATTTTTAAGTTCTTGAAGAAATATATCATCTGCATTTTGAAGAATTTTTATATAATTTTCTTTAATATTTCCTATAATTCTTACTGCTAAACCAGGTCCAGGAAATGGATGTCTATTAATTAGATCTTTTTGTATTCCTAAAGCAATTCCTATTTTTCTTACTTCATCTTTAAACAAGTTTCTTATAGGCTCTAATATTTTCAATTTCATATTTTTTGGCAAGCCTCCCACATTATGATGAGACTTTATATTATGAGAATGATTTGAATCTCCTGCAGATTCTATGACATCAGGATATATTGTTCCTTGAGCTATAAATTTAACATTTTTTATTTTTTCAGATTCTTTATTAAATATATCTATAAATAAGTTTCCTATAATTTTTCTTTTTTTTTCTGGATCATTAATTCCTTTTAATGCATTTAAGAATGATTCTTTTGCATTAACATATATGATATTTACATTCATATTTTTTTTTAAAATATTCAAAGTATTAATATCATCATTTTTTCTTAATAGACCATGATCTACAAATATACAATATAATCTTTTACCAATTGCTTTACTTATTAATGATGCAGATACAGTTGAATCAACTCCTCCTGATATACCTAAAACAACTTTATCATTACTGCCTACTTTATCATTAATATTTTTAATTATTTTTTTTTATTATATTGTCTGTAATCCATAAACATTTGGCATTACAAATGTTAAAAACAAAATTTTCTATTATTTCTTTTCCATACTCTGAATGTGTAACTTCAGGATGATATTGTATGCCAAAAATATTTTTATCTTTTCTTTCGAAACCACAGATTTTAGTATTTTCTGAGCTTGCTATTATATTGAATTTATTTGGAATAATTTCTACATAATCATTATGACTCATCCAAACTGTATGTTTGCTTGGAATATTTTTGTATATTATTGAATCTTTTATTTTTATTTCTGTATGTCCAAATTCACTTTTTTTTGCAGATTTTACTTTTCCGCCAAAATATTCTGATATTATTTGCATACCATAACATATTCCTAAAATTGGAATATTTAAAATAAATATTTTATCTAAAGTTTTTCTTAAATTTTCTATACTTCTATTTTCATATACAGAATTTGGTCCTCCTGAGAATATAATTCCTTTAAAATTTTTATAATTAATATTATCAGATGATAAAGAATCAAATGGTATTATTATCGAATAAACTCCTATGTCCCTTATTCTTCTTGCTATTAGTTGAGTATATTGTGATCCAAAATCTACTATAAGTATTTTATTTGAAATATTTGAAGATTTATTTTTCATGTAAAAAAATAATTTTATAAATATCAATTATTCTACCAAGTAGATCTATTATTCAATAGATAGATTTTTCATTATTTGATAAAATTTATATTTATTTAATATAAATTTTATCAAATAATGAAAAAAGTAAAAATTATTTTTATTTGTATGGGAAATATCTGTAGATCTCCATTTGCCCATGGACTCTTTGAAAAACTTATAGAATCAAAAAAAACAAAAAACTTATTTATAATTGATTCTGCAGGTACTCATTCAAAAAATTGGCATGATAATGAGCCTCCTTACTATAAAAGTATAGAAACTGGAAAAAAACACTTTAATCTTGATATTTCCAATCTTAGATCAAAACAAATTACAAAAGATCATATAAAATATTTCGATTATTTAATAGTAATGGATAAAAAAAATTATGAGTTTTTATCAAACTTTATAGATAAAAATTTTACTGTAAATAATATAAAATATATAAAAAAAATAAAGTTTTTACTTGCATTTTTAAATGAAAAAAACATTGAAGATGTTCCAGATCCATATTATTCAAGAAAATTTTTAGAAGTTGGAAAATTAATAGAAAATGGATGTAATAAATTATATGAATATTTAATAAAAAATTAATTTTTTGATAATTGACCACATGCAGCATTTATATCATCTCCCATTTTTTTTCTTATAGAAGAAAAAATTCTATTTTTTTTTAAATAATTTTGAAAATTTAAAATACTTTTTGTATTTGATCTTAAGAAATCAGATTCATTAAATTCATTAAATGGAATTAAATTTACTTTGTATTTAAATTTTTTATTTTTTAATAAATTTATAAGATTTTTTGCATCTAAAATTTTATCGTTAACATCTTTAATTAATATATATTCTATTGTTATAATTTTTTTATTTTTCAAATAAAAAAACTCGCAAGATTTTAATAAATCTTTTATATTATATTTTTTATTAATTGGCATTAAAAATGTTCTTTTATTTTCATTTGCAGAATGAAGAGATATAGCTAAATTTATATTAATTCCGCTATTTGATAATTCATATATTTTTGGAATAATTCCAGAAGTACTTATTGTAATTCTTTTTTGAGAAATGTTATATCCATGATTTGATGAAAAAATTTTTATAGATTTTATTACAGCATCTAAATTTAATAAAGGCTCTCCCATTCCCATGAAAACTATATTATTTATTTTTTTTTTATTAAGTATTTTATGAAAAATATACCAAATTTGATATACTATTTCGAAAGTACTAAGATTTTTATAAAATCCCATTTTACCAGTGCTGCAAAATTTACATTTTAATGCGCATCCAGATTGAGAAGAAATACAAATTGTATTTCTAGATCCATTCTTTATTATTACAGAATCAATTATATTATTATTTGACTTAAATCTAATTTTAATTGTTCCATCAATTGATTTTTTTATACTGTCAACTATTATATTTTCAAAAACTACAATATTTTTCAAATACAAAATTAAACTTTTTTTTAAATTTGTAATTTTATTAAAATCAATTATTCCATGTTTATGTATCCATCTAAATATTATGTTTCCAATATATTTTTCTTCTTTAATTTTAAAGAAAAATAATTCCATTTCTTTTTTTGTAAAATTTAAAAAATTTATTTTTTTTTCTTTTATATTTTTTAACATAAATTTATATATTTGATATATTCTATTATAATTATGTACTAATAATTAAATAATTACGATGAAATTAGACTATAAAAAGTCTGGAGTTAATATTGATAAAGGAAATAACTTAGCAGAATATATTTCAAAAAAAGTAAAAAAATTAAACAATAAAAATGTAATTAGTTCTATTGGAGGATTTGGAGCTCTTTTTGATATTTCAAATTATAAATATAAAAATCCTATTCTTGTGTCTGGAACAGATGGAGTTGGAACTAAATTAAAGCTGTGTGTTGATTTAAATTTTCATAAAACTATTGGAATAGATTTAGTTGCAATGTGCGTTAATGATATTATTGTATCTGGAGCAGATCCTATGTTTTTTTTTAGATTATTATGCATCTGGAAAGTTAAATTTAGAAACAAGTAAAAAAATAATGTCAGGAATAATAAATGGATGTAAAATGTCAGATTGTTCTTTGATTGGCGGAGAAACTGCTGAAATGCCAGGAATATATTCAAATAATGAATATGATCTTGCTGGATTTTGTGTTGGTATAGTAGATAAAGAATCTTTAATATTAAAAGAAAGAGTATTAGAAGATAACATTATAATTGGAATGCAATCATCAGGAATACATTCAAATGGATATTCATTAGTAAACTATATGATTAAAAACAAATATATTAATATAAATGATGAAATTAATGAAAAAAAATTATCTGATATTTTAATGGTTCCAACAACTATATATTCAAACATAATAAAAAAATTAAAAAAATCAATAAATATACATGGTATTGCTCATATAACAGGAGGAGGAATAACTGAAAATTTAACAAGAGTAATACCAGAAAATTTAAATCCATTAATAGATATTAATTCATGGCATATTCCTGATGTATTTAAATACATAGAAAAAAAAGGATCAATAAATAAAATAGAAATGCTAAAAACATTTAATTATGGAATAGGAATGTGTTTAATAATAGATAAAAAATATGAAAAAGAAGCATTAAATATAATAAAAAAATTCAATATATCATGCTGGAAAATAGGCAAAATAATTACAAATAACAATAAAAACAAACAATCAGTAATTTATAAAAATTTATAAAATGAAAAAGATAATTATATTGGTATCAGGATATGGATCAAATCTACAATCAATTATAGATAATGTTCATTTAAAAGACGATATTATAATTGACTTAGTTATATCAGATAGAAAATGTATTGCAATAAATAGATCAATAAATAATAACATTAACACATTGTTCTTATACAATAATAATAAAGATAAAGAAAATTATTTTAATTTTCTTAATAAATTATTATTAATAAATAATCCAAGTTTAATTGTGTTATCAGGATTTATGTTAATTTTGCCTAAATTAATAGTAAATAATTTTAAAAATAAAATAATAAATATACATCCATCTTTATTGCCAAAATTTAAAGGATTAAATACACATAAAAGAGCAATAATGAATAAAGAAAAATATCATGGAACTACAATACATTATGTAAATAATGAACTAGATGGAGGAGAGATAATATTACAAAAAAAAATAAAAATAAATAAATATGATTCTGAAGTTATTCTAGAAAAAAAAATAAAAAAAATAGAAAATAAAATATATCCAGATATAATAAAAAAAATATTAAACAATTAAGATTATGTCTAATTCAATAGAATTTAAACATTTAGGATTAACAAATTTTTTAGATACATATAAACAAATGATATCTTTTATAAAAAGACAATCAAAACATAATATATGGTTTTTAGAACATGAGAAAGTTTTTACAAAAGGATTACAATCAAAAGAAGATGATTTTTTAAAATCTACAAAAATACCAATAATACAAACTGATAGAGGCGGAAAAACAACATATCATGGACCAGGACAGGCTATAATATATTTTTTAATAAATATAAAAAAAATAAGACATAATATAAAAGAATTTATTTCAAAAATAGAAAAATCTATAATAATTTTTCTTAAAAAATATAATATTGATTGTTTTTATGAAAAAACAAAACCTGGAATATATTTAAAAAAAAACAATAAAAAAATTGCATCTATAGGGTTAAGAATTAAATATGGATATACATATCATGGAATTGCTATTAATGTTTCAAATTGTCTTGATCCATTTAAAATAATAAATCCATGTGGATTTTCAGATATTAAAATGACAAGAGTTAATGATTTATTAAAAGATAATATAAGCGCATCTTTGTTCTTAATTAATTTTAATAAATTTTTAAAAAAATATTTAGTTTTTTAAGTTTTTTCTTTTATTTATTGCATTTTTTTTATTTTTTAAAAAATTATTTCTTTTTGTATAATTATTTTTTATATTTTTATTATTTTTAGCATGAAAATAATTAAGCCTTATTGCCTGTTTTATTGTTCTTTTTACAGCTGCAGCTTTTTTTCTTTTTCTTTCAAGAGTTGGTTTTTCATAAAACTCTCTTTTTCTCAATTCTGCTATTATTCCAGCTTTTTCACAATGTCTTTTAAATCTTCTTAAAGCAATATCAAATGGTTCATTATCTCTTATTCTAACAATAGGCACTATACTTTTACTCTCTTAACAAATTAAATATATATTATATTACATTAACATTCCTGAAGAAGCACGTTTTTTTCCATAAAAATCATAATAACTATTTATATTATAAAATTTATTTTTCTCTAAAATTTTGCAAACTATTTTACTTTGATTAAATCCATGTTCAAATAATATTAATCCATTTCTTTTTAAAAAATTATTAGAATATTTAATAATTTTTTTTATATCATAAAGACCATCATCATCAGAAAAAACTGCAATTTTAGGCTCAAACATTTTTACAGATTTAGAAACTAATTTATCATCATATGAAACATAAGGAGGATTTGATATAATAATATCAAACATAGAATTTATATTTGAGTACCAATTACTTAAAAAAAAATTTATATTATTAACATTATGTTTTTTTGCATTAATAATTGAATTGTCTATTGCAAATTTAGATATATCTATAGAAGTTACAAAACAATTAAATAATTTAGCAATAGTTATTCCAATTATTCCAGATCCACTTCCTAATTCAAGGATACTGATTTTTTTATTACATTTTATTGTTTTTTTTATATAATATTTAATAATATTTATTAATATTTCAGTGTCATTTCTTGGTATAAAAACATTTTTATTAACATAAAAATGTTTTCCATAAAAATATTGTTTATTTATTATGTATTGTATAGGCTCTTTATTTTTAAGTCTTTTTATACACTGTTGTATTTTATAAAAAATTTTACTTTCTATTTTAATGTCATTTGTATATATAAATATTGGATGTATTTTAAGAAAATGGCAAATTATTAATTCTATTTCTTGTTTAAGAATTATATTATTTTTTATAATATTTAATAGTCTTTGCATTTTTTTAATATTTCATTTAACAAGTTAATATCTTCTTCATATGTTAAATATTTCAATAATCTAAAAATATTTCCATTCATGAAGTCAGTAACATTATTTTCAGTGTAATTTATTCTATGATCAGTAATTCGTTGTTTTGGAAAATTATAAGTTCTTATTCTTTCAGATCTATCTCCTGATCCTATTAAAGATTTTCTTTTGTTTGAAGTAATTTTCATATTTTTTATTTCTTCAAATTTTACAAGTTTTGCTTTTAATATTGATAATGCTTGAGCTTTATTTTTATGTTGTGATCTTTGACTTTGACATTCTACACTTATTTTAGAAGGAATATGAGTAATTCTAATTGCAGAATCAGTTTTATTTACATGCTGTCCTCCTGCTCCAGAAGCCCTAAATGTATCAATTTTTAAGTCTGTTTTTTTTATTTCAATATTATTTTTTTTTGTTTCTGGCAAAATAGCAATAGTGCATGTAGAAGTATGTATTCTGCCTTGTGATTCTGTCTTAGGAATTCTTTGAACTCTATGCACTCCTGATTCAAATTTTAATTTATCAAATACATTCTTTCCATGTATTTTTATAATTATTTCTTTAAATCCATCATCTATATTTTTGTTGTTAAATCCTATAACATCAAATTTCCATTTATTAAATATAGAAAATTTATTATACATTTTAAACAAATCTTTTGAAAAAATAGACGCCTCCTTTCCTCCTGTTCCCGCTCTAATTTCTAAAAAAACTTTTGATATTTTTTGATCTTCTTTATTTTTTATTAAATCTAATATATATTCTAAATGTAGATTTGCATCTATTTTTAAAATTTTAATTTCTTCATTAGATAATTGTTTAATATCTTCAGTTTGAAATTCTTCTTTTGAAAGATCTTGTATTTCTTTATATATTTGTAAAAATTTTTCAAATATATTATTTATCTTAATTATTTTTTTTTCTACTAATTTGACTTTTTTTAATTTTATTAAATCATATTGATTTTTAATAGATTTTAATATATCTACAACATTATCTTTTAACATTAATTCTTTTGTATAAAAGTATATATTTTTATACAAAATATATCTTTTTATATAAATTTACAAATAAATTTAATATTATTAAATTTATTTGAATAAATAATTTATAATAAAAAAAAATAAATTTTAAAAAATTTAAAATAATTTATGAAAAAAAACTTGCAAATTTCAAAAAAAAAAATTTTTTCTATTAAAAATAATAAAAAATATATAAACAAAAAAATGTATGGAGATATGATATTAAATAATCCATCTTTAAATAAGAGCACTGCCTTTAGCAAAGAGGAGCGTAAATATTTTAAATTAGAAGGAAAACTTCCATTTCAAATAGAATCATTAGAAGAACAAAAAACAAGAGCATATTTACAATATAATATATTTAATACAAATATAGAAAAATTTATTTTTTTAAAAAATCTTCATAATACTAATGAAACATTATTTTACGCTTTAGTTAGAGATCATTTAAATAAAATGTTACCTATAATATACACTCCTACTATAGGAGAAGGAGTTATGTTATATAGCAAATTATTTATGCATCCTAGAGGCCTTTATATATCATATCCTGATAGATTTAGGATAAATGAAATACTAAAAAATAGAATAAATGACGAAATTGACATAATTGTTGTTAGTGATGCAGAAGGAGTATTGGGTATAGGAGATCAAGGTGTTGGAGGAATTGAAATACCAGTTGCAAAACTTATGGTTTATACTTTATGCGCAGGAATTGATCCAAATAGATGTTTGCCAATATTTTTAGATGTTGGCACCAATAATGAATGTTTATTGAAAGACTCTCTTTATTTAGGATGGAGAAATAAAAGAATTTCAGGAAAAAAATATGACGACATGGTGCAGTTATTTATTAATGGTATAAAAAAAGAAATGCCTAAAGCATTTTTACATTGGGAAGATTTCGGAAAAGATAATGCAAGAAGAAATTTAAAAAAATATCAAGATGAAATATGCAGTTTTAATGATGATATGCAAGGAACTGCAGCAGTAACAATATCTGCTTTATTATCTGCATCAAAAATACTTGGAAACACAATTGAAGACCAAACTTTTGTAATTTTTGGTTCTGGAACTGCAGGAATTGGGATAGCAGATGAAATTATATGTTTATTAAAGAATAAAGGATTATCTGAAAAAGAAGCATATAAAAAATTCTGGTGTATAGATAGAAATGGATTACTAATAAAAGGCAATAGAATGTCGGAATTTCAAGTTCCATATGCAAAAAATGATTTAGAAATTAAAAATTTTAATAGAGATATATCAGGCAATATTTCTCTTTTAGAAGTAATAAAAAAGGCAAAACCTACTACTTTAATAGGATGTTCAGGAGTAAAAAATGCATTTGATGATAATGTTATAAAAGAAATGTTAATTAATAATAAAAGACCAATAATATTCCCTTTATCTAATCCAAATAGCAAATGTGAAAGACATCCAAAAGAAATAATAAAAATAAGCGAAGGAAAAGCTTTAGTTGCAACAGGAAGTCCATTTGAAGATTTTGGATATAATGGTCAAGTTTATAAAATAGCACAATCAAATAATGCATTAGTATTTCCAGGAATAGGACTAGGAGTTGTTGCAATAAAAGCAAAAAGATTTACAAGCAATATGCTGTGGGCAGCATGTAATACGTTATCTAATTATAATTATAAAAGAAACAGATTATCATTGCTTCCTCCTTTAAATGATTCTTGTGATGTTAGTAGAAAAATTGCATTTTCTGTTGCTCAACAAGCAATAGAAGATGGAGTTGCAGAAAAAACAGATGATATATGGCAAAAAATTGATAATACAATATGGTCTCCTAAATATATGAAGTATATAAAAAATGATATTTAATATTTAAAATATTCTTTTGCATAACTTATTGATGATATACCATCAATATTTTCATTTTTTATATATTTAATGTTTTTTGAATTTATTCCTCCTATTGCAACTATTGGTATATTATGAAATTTACATATTTTTTTAAACTTTCTTAATTTATCTATGCCTTGAGGAGAAAAATTCATTATCTTAGATGTAGTATGAAAGATAGGTCCAAATGCTATATATGAAGGATTAAATGTAATTGCATTTATAATTTCAAAATAATTATGAGTGCTTATTCCTAATACAATATTTTTATTTATAATCTTTTTTAATTCAATAGATTTTAAATCTTCTTGTCCTAAATGAATTCCAAATGCTTTATATTTTAAGGCTAATTCCCAATAATCATTAATTATTAAATTAATATTGTTTATTTTTGAAAATTCTATTGCATTTTTAATAGTATTTTCTAATTCATATTTTTCTAAATTTTTTATTCTAATTTGAACAGTTATATTTTTTTTATAACATTTAGAAATTTTTTCAATTTCTTTTATTGAACTAACAATTGGATATAATCCTATATTATGTATTTTTCTAAATGCATTTTTATTATTATTAAATAATAAATTTTTATAATAAATATTAATATTTTGAAAATTATAAAAATCATTATTTTTTTCAAAAAAATTAATATAATTTTTTTTTTTATTGATGAAATTTTTAAACATTTCATTATTTAAAAAAGATTGAGAAATTATTAATGCATCATCTAAATCATAATTAATTAAATTACAAGATATTGATGTTGCAATAGAACATCCAGTTCCTCTAATATCATTACAATATCTATTTTTTTTTATTGTATAAAAACTATTTTCTTCATTTATAAAATAATCATAAATTAAATTATCTTTTTTAAATATATGTCCTCCTTTGATTAGCATATTTTTAAGAGTTTTAAATTTTTTTTTAAACTTAATTAAATTATCTATTTTTATTTTATCTATATTGATTGAATATAATTCTTTAAATTCTTCAAAATTTGGAGTTAATAAATAAGAAAGATTTATTAATTTTTTTATATTATTTTTAATACAAGAATTACTTAAAAATCTAAATCCACTAGATGTTTTAAAAACAGGATCATATATTAATTTAATATTTTTATATTTATTTAAGAAAAAACATAAAATATCAATTTGTTCTTCTGAACATAAAACTCCAACTTTTATTATTTTTATTTTGTTGTTTGATAAAATAATTTTTAATTGATCAAAAAAAAAATTATTATCAACAATTTTTAATTGAAAAAAATTAAAATCTGATTGTATAGTATAGCATGTTAATACATAACATGATTCTATATTAAAATATTGACATATTTTTAAATCATTCATTATTCCTGCATTTGATGTAGGATCTAGACCTCCTACAATACATATATTTTTCATAATCAATCATTTCTATATTGAATTTGTTGCCTATATAAATTAGCATTATCGTTTTATATAGGCAACAAATTCAATATAGAAATGATTGATTTACTAAAACCAAGCAAAATAATAAAAACTAGAAAAAATGATAAAAATTCAATAAAAATAGAGCTTGAACCTTTAAGCAGAGGGTTTGGATATACACTTGGATTTGCTTTAAAGCATATAATGCTTTATAAACTAAATGGAATAGGAATTAATAAAATAGAGTTTATAAGTAAACATTTTTATCAATATAAAAATACATATAAAATAAAAGGAGTTAAAGAATCAATTGAAGAGATATCTATAAATATACAAGATTTATTATTTATAAGAAAACAAAATAAAGATACTGATTTTACTCTTGAAATAAATACTAATAATATAAAAGATAATACTGTATTCCAAAATAATATAATTAATATTGATAAGTTTAAAAAAATTAAAGAAAACAAATATTTATTTTCTTTATATGAAAATTCAGATATTAATATAAAAATTTATTTATCATATGGAACAGGATTTTTTGGAAAAAATACCTTTTATTCTGATAAATATAAAAAAATATTTTATACAGATTCATATTACTCTCCAGTGTCATATTTCTCATATAAAGTAGAAAATACTAGAGTTGAACAAAACACTGAATTAGATAAATTAATATTAAATATAAAAACAGATGGAAGTATATCTCCAATAAAAGCTCTAAAAAAATCTTCTAAATTTATCAAAAAACATTTGTCAAAGATTGTTGATGAAAAAAAAATACAAAAAAAAATAAAAATTATGGAAGAACCAAAGATAGATAATTTTCTTTTAAAAACAGTTGAAGAATTAGATTTAACGGTAAGATCTTTAAATTGTTTAAAATCATCTAATATCAATTATATTAGAGATTTAATACAATATAAAGATTCAGATTTATTAAAAATACAAAATTTTGGGAAAAAGTCATTAAAAGAAATAACAGAAAAATTAATTGAAAATGGATATTCTTTAAATAAAGAATAATATTTTATTATATGAAAAAATCATCAATAGATATTGTTGTTGAAGAAATTTTAAATAAAATTAATATAGTAGAATTTATAAAAAATTATATTTTTTTAAAAAAAGTAGGAGAAAATTATAAATCATTATGTCCTTTTCATTCTGAAAAAACCCCTTCTTTTTTTGTTAATGAAAGTAAAGGAATGTTTTATTGTTTTGGATGTCATTTAGGAGGAAATGTAATAAATTTTATAATGGAATATGAAAATATTCCATTCTTAGATGCTATAAAAAAAATATCATCAAAATATTTATTGATTAATAAATTATTTAACAGTAATAATCAAGAAAGTAAAATAATAAAAATCTTGAATTATGCAAGAATATATTATGTTTATAACTTTAATAGAAAATCTAATTATTATTTAATTAAATATTTAAAAAGAAGAAAAATAAAAAAAGAAACTATAAAAAACTTTAGTATAGGAGTATCTCCATTTCCTACTGACAATAATTTATTTGAAATATTATTAGATAAATTTGATAAGAAAACTATTTTAAATAGTAAAATATTTTATTTTTCAAAAAAATTTAATAAATATATTGATTGTATGTCAGGAAGATTAGTTTTCCCCCCTATAAGGAATGAATATGGAAATACTTTAGGATTTGGAGGAAGAAGTATAATAAAAGACCAATCAAAATATTTGAATTCATCTGAAAACTTAATTTTTAAAAAAAAAATATTATTTATGGAATTTATGAAATTAAAAAATTAATTAATAATTTAGATTTAAATTATATTATAGTAGTTGAGGGATATTTTGACATTATAAAAATGCAAAATCATGGAATCTTTAATTGTATTGCTATATTAGGAACTTCAATAAGCATAGAAAGTATGTCTTTAATTTGTAAATATTCTAATAAAATTATATTTTGTTTTGATGGAGATATTGCTGGAAATAAAGCTTTAATAAAATCATTTTATATTTCTTTAAAACTAATAAAAAATAAAGAATTTTTTTTTTCTATTATGCCTAATAATTATGATCCAGATTCATTTATAAAAAAATTTGGAGTACATAAGTTTAGATATTTTATTGAAAATAATTCTAAAGAACATATAATATTCTTTTTAGATAATATAATTAAAAATAAATTTTTAATAAATAATAGCATGAATGAATTTTTTAAATTCATTCATGAATTTAAAAAATTCATTCATGCTATTGAAGACAGAAATATAAAAAATTTATATATATATAGAATTTCAAAAATTATAAATATTCCATATATTAAATTAATAAGAATAATTTATGATAAAAATATAAAAAAAGAATATTCAATAAAAAATAAAAAAGATATTTTTTATAATCTATTAATTTTTATTATTTTTAATATAAAATTCATCATAAAAGAAATAAAATATAATAAAATTATAAAGAATAAAAAATTCTTTAGAAATAAATACTATTTTTCAATTTTAAAAATTTTTTTATATATAAAAAATAAAAATATTGAAGATAAAATAATTATAGAAAATATAAAAAAAAATATTCATTTTTAATAAATAAAATAAATAAATTTGATAAAAAAAAGATATATGATAAAATAAACATTTCTGAAGAGTTTAATATTTATATAAAAAATATAAATAAATTTCTTTATACAAACAAAATAAAAAATTTTTTAAAGAAAAATAATTTTTACAACTTGTCAAATAAAAAAAAACAAATAATAAACAAAATAATTTACAAAAATAACTTTTATTAAAAGGCATTAAAATGTTTGAACAAAAAAAAGAACAAATTTCCTGTATTAAAGATCTATTAGCTTTAGGAAAATTACAAGGATATCTAACATATTCAGATATAAATGAACACATCACAGAAGATATATCTGAATCAGATCGTTTTGATGACATATTAAATGCAATAAGTGAAATTGGCATTAAAGTATTCGAAAATATTCCAAATAATGAAGAGATGGAAAAAGAAGAAAACGTCCAAATTACAAATGAAAATATACCTGTTGATGTTAGTGAAATAGGTAAAACAGCAGATCCAGTTAGAATGTATATGAGAGAAATGGGATCTGTTGATTTGTTAACAAGAAATGGAGAAATAGAAATATCAAAAAGAATAGAACAAGGAATTAAATCTGTAATAGTTTCTTTATCTAAGTGTCCTTTTATAATAGAAGATTTAATAAAAAAATATAAAAAACTTGAAATAGAAATAATTGAGAAAAATCAAGAAAATAAAATAAATAGTAATTATGTTTGTAAAATTCCAGAAATTGTTATTGGATTCTCAGAAAATAAATATAAAAATATATTAAAAGAAAATATTGAATTTTTTAATAAAGAAAATAAATCAAAGTATAAAATAAAAAATATTATTGTTTTACTTAAGAATATTTTTTATGAAATAAAAAGTTTTAAATCTAATAATATTATAGAAAATAATAATAAATATAAATGTCAAATAAAAATAATGTCAAATTTATTTTTATCTATGAGATATTCTAATAATTATATAAAAAAATTAGTAGAAATAATAAAAAATTTATGCAAATTTATTAGTATAACAAAAAGAGAAATATTAAAGTATTTCAGAATTTGG